>NC_053026.1:64535489-64667893 GCF_003073215.2 Triticum urartu
CATAACCATTTACGATGAGCTCTTTGTCACCTCCATATACGAGAAACATATCCTTAGTCCTTTTCAGGTATTTCAGGATGTTCTTGACCGATGTCCAGTGATCCACTCCTGGATTACTTTGGTACCTCCCTGCTAGACTTATAGCAAGGCACACATCAGGTCTGGTACACAACATTGCATACATGATAGAGCCTATGGCTGAAGCATAGGGAACATCTTTCATTTTCTCTCTATCTTCTGCGGTGGTTGGAAATTGAGTCTTACTCAACTTCACACCTTATAACACAGGCAAGAACCCTTTCTTTGCTTGATCCATTTTTAACTTCTTCAAAACCTTGTCAAGGTATGTGCTTTGTGAAAGTCCAATTAAGCGTCTTGATCTATCTCTATAGGTCTTAATGCCCAATATGTAAGCAGCTTCACCGAGGTCTTTCATTGAAAAACTCTTATTCAAGTATCCCTTTATGCTATCCAGAAATTCTATATTATTTCCAATCAATAATATGCCATCACATATAATATCAGAAATGCTACAGAGCTCCCACTCACTTTCTTGTAAATACAGGCTTCTCCAAAAGTCTGTATAAAACCAAATGCTTTGATCACACTATCAAAGCATTTATTCCAACTCCGAGAGGCTTGCACCAGTCCATAAATGGATCGCTGGAGCTTGCACACTTTGTTAGCTCCCTTTGGATCGACAAAACCTTCTGGTTGCATCACATACAACTCTTCTTCCAGAAATCCATTCAGGAATGCAGTTTTGACATCCATTTTCCAAATTTCATAATCATAAAATGCGGCAATTGCTAACATGATTCGGACAGACTTAAGCATCGCTATGGGTGAGAAGGTCTCATCATAGTCAATCCCTTGAACTTGTCAAAAACCTTTTGCAACAGGTCGAGATTTATAGACAGTAACATTACCGTCAGCGTCAGTCTTCTTCTTGAAGATCCATTTATTCTCAATTGCTTGCTGATCAACGGGCAAGTCAACCAAAGTCCACACTTTGTTCTCATACATGGATCCCATCTCAGATTTCATGGCTTCTAGCCATTTTGCGGAATCTGGGATCACCATCGCTTCTTCATAGTTTGTAGGTTCATCATGATCTAGTAGCATGACTTCCAGAATAGGATTACCGTACCACTCTGGTGCGGATCTTACTCTGGTTGATCTATGAGGTTCGGTAGTAACTTGATCTGAAGTTTCATGATCATTATCATTAGCTTCCTCACTAATTGGTGTAAGTGTCACAGAAACCGGTTTCTGTGATGTACTACTTTCCAATAAGGGAGTAGGTATAGTTACCTCATTAAGTTCTACTTTTCTCCCACTCACTTCTTTCGAGAGAAACTCCTTCTCTAGAAAAACTCCGAATTTAGCAACAAAAGTCTTGCCTTCGGATCTGTGATAGAAGGTGTACCCAACAGTCTCCTTTGGGTATCCTATGAAGACACATTTCTCCGATTTGGGTTCGAGCTTATCAGGTTGAAGCTTTTTCACATAAGCATCGCAGCCCCAAACTTTTAGAAACGACAACTTCGGTTTCTTGCCAAACCACAGTTCATAAGGCGTCGTCTCAACGTATTTCGATGGTGTCCTATTTAACGTGAATGCAGCCGTCTCTAAAGCATAACCCCAAAACGATAACGGTAAATCAGTAAGAGACATCATAGATCGCACCATATCTAATAAAGTACGATTACGACGTTTGGACACACCATTACGCTGTGGTGTTCCGGGTGGCGTGAGTTGTGAAACTATTCCGCATTGTTTCAAATGTAGACCAAACTCGTAACTCAAATATTCTCCTCCACGATCAGATCGTAGAAACTTTATTTTCTTGTTACGATGATTTTCGACTTCACTCTGAAATTCTTTAAACTTTTCAAATGTTTCAGACTTATGTTTCATTAAGTAGATATACCCATATCTGCTTAAATCATCTGTGAAGGTGAGAAAATAATGATATCCGCCACGAGCCTCAACATTCAATGGACCACATACATCTGTATGTATGATTTCCAACAAATCCGTTGCTCTCTCCATAGTACCGGAGAACGGCGTTTTAGTCATCTTACCCATGAGGCATGGTTCGCAAGTACCAAGTGATTCATAATCAAGTGGTTCCAAAAGTCCATCAGTATAGAGTTTCTTCATGCGCTTTACACCGATATGACCTAAACGGCAGTGCCATAAATAAGTTGCACTATCATTATCAACTCTACATCTTTTGACTTCAACATTATGAATATGTGTATCACTACTATCGAGATTCATCAAAAATAGACCACCCTTCAAGGGTGCATGACCATAAAAGATATTACTCATATAAATAGAACAACCATTATTCTCTGATTTAAATGAATAACCATCTCGCATCAAACAAGATCCAGATATAATGTTCATGCTCAACGCTGGTACCAAATAACAATTATTTAGGTCTAATACTAATCCTGAAGGTAGATGTAGAGGTAGCGTGCCGACCGCGATCACATCGACTTTGGAACCATTTCCCACGCGCATCGTCACCTCGTCCTTAGCCAATCTTCGCTTGATCCATATCCCGTGTTTCGAGTTGCAAATGTTAGCAACAGAACCAGTATCAAATACCCAGGTGCTACTACGAGCATTAGTAAGGTACACATCAATAACATGTATATCACATATACCTTTGTTCACTTTGCCATCCTTCTTATCCGTCAAATACTTGGGGTAGTTCCGCTTCCAGTGACCAGTCTGCTTGCAGTAGAAGCACTCAGTTTCAGGCTTAGGTCCAGACTTGGGTTTCTTCTCCTGAGCAGCAACTTGTTTGCTGTTCTTCTTGAAGTTCCCTTTCTTCTTCCCTTTGCCCTTTCTCTTGAAAATGGTGGTCTTATTGGCCATCAACACTTGATGCTCCTTCTTGATTTCTACCTCCGCGGCTTTTAGCATTGCGAAGAGCTCAGGAATAGTCTTATTCATCCCTTGCATATTATAGTTCATCATGAAGCTTTTGTAGCTTGGTGGCAGTGATTGAAGAACTCTGTCAATGACACTATCAACAGGAAGATTAACCCCCAGTTGAGTCAAGTGATTATGATACCCAGACATTTTGAGTATATGTTCACTGGCAGAACTATTCTCCTCCATCTTGCAGCTATAGAACTTATTGGAGACTTCATATCTCTCAATCCGGGCATTTGCTTGAAATATTAACTTCAACTCCTGGAACATCTCATATGCTCCATGACGTTCAAAACGTCGTTGAAGACCCGGTTCTAAGCCGTAAAGCATGGCACACTGAACTATCGAGTAGTCATCAGCTTTGCTCTGCCAGACGTTCATAACATCTGGTGTTGCTCCTGCAGCAGGCTTGGCACTTAGCGGTGCTTCTAGGACGTAATTCTTCTGTGCAGCAATGAGGATAATCCTCAAGTTACGGACCCAGTCCGTGTAATTGCTACCATCATCTTTCAACTTTGCTTTCTCAAGGAACGCATTAAAATTCAATGGAACAACAACACGAGCCATCTATCTACAATCAAACATAGACAAGCAAGATACTATCAGGTACTAAGTTCATGATAAATTTAAGTTCAATTAATCATATTACTTAAGAACTCCCACTTAGAAAGATATCTCTCTAATCCTCTAAGTGATCACGTGATCCAAATCAACTAAACCATGTCCGATCATCACGTGAGATGGAGTAGTATCAATGGTGAACATCAATATGTTGATCATATCTACTATATGATTCACGCTCGACCTTTTTGTCTCCGTGTTCCGAGGCCATATCTGTTATATGCTAGGCTCGTCAAGTTAAACCTGAGTATTCCGCGTGTGCAACTGTTTTGCACCCGTTGTATTTGAACATAGAGCCTATCACACCCGATCATCACGTGGTGTCTCAGGACGAAGAACTTTCGCAACGGTGCATACTCAGGGAGAACACTTATACTTTGATAATTTAGTGAGGGATCATCTTATAATGCTATCGTCAATCAAAGCAAGATAAGATGCATAAAAGATAAACATCACATGCAATCAATATAAGTGATATGATATGGCCATCATCATCTTGTGCTTGTGATCTCCATCTTTGAAGCACCGTCATGATCATCATCATCACCGGCGCAACACCTTGATCACCATCGTAGCATCGTTTTCGTCTCGCCAAAACTTATGCTTCCACGACTATCGCTACCGCTTAGTGATAAAGTAAAGCATTACAACGCAATTGCATTGCATACAATAAAGCGACAACCATATGGCTCCTGCCAGTTGCCGATAACTCGGTTACAAAACATGATCATCTCATACAATAAAATTTAGCATTATGTCTTGACCATATGAAATCACAACATGCCCTGCAAAAACAAGTTAGACGTCCTCTACTTTGTTGTTGCAAGTTTTACGTGGCTGCTACGGGCTTTAGCAAGAACCGTTCTTACCTACGCATCAAAAACCACAACGATAATTTGTCAAGTTGGTGCTGTTTTAACCTTTGCAAGGACCAGGCGTAGCCACACTCGGTTCAACTAAAGTTGGAGAAACTGACACCCGCCAACCACCTGTGTGCAAAGCATGTCGGTAGAACCAGTCTCGCGTAAGCGTACGCATAATGTCGGTCCGGGCCGCTTCATCCAGCAATACCACCGAACCAAAGTATGACAGGCTGGTAAGCAGTATGACTTATATTGCCCACAACTCACTTGTGTTCTACTCGTGCCTAACATCAACGCAATAAACCTAGGCTCGGATGCCACTGTTGGGGAATGTAGTAATTTCAAAAAAAAATTCCTACGCACACACAAGATCATGGTGATGCATAGCAACGAGAGGGGAGAGTGTTGTCTACATACCCTCGTAGACCGGAAGAGGAAGCGTTAGCACAACGCGGTTGATGTAGTCGTACGTCTTCACGGCCCGACCGATCAAGCACCGAAACTACGGCACCTCCGAGTTCTAGCACACGTTCAGCTCGATGACGATCCCCGGACTCCGATCTAGCAAAGTGTCGGGGAAGAGTTCCGTCAGCACGATGGCATGGTGATGATCTTGATGTTCTACCGTCGCAGGGCTTCGCCTAAGCACCGCTGCCATATTATCGAGGATTATGGTGGAGGGGGGCACTGCACACGGCTAAGAGAACGATCATGAAGATCAACTTGTGTGTCTAGAGGTGCCCCCCTGCCCCTGTATATAAAGGAGCAATGGGGAGAGGCTGGCCGGCCCTTGGGGCATGCCAAGGAGGGGGGAGTCCTCCTCCTAGTGGGAGTAGGACTCTCCTTTCCTAGTCCAACTAGGAAGAGAGAAGGGGGAAGGAAAGAGAGGGAGAGGGAAAGAGGGGCCGCGCCCCCCTCCCCTAGTCCAATTCGGACTCCCCATGGGAGGGGGCGCGCCACCTCCTGGGCTGCTGCCCTCTCTCTCCCCTCAGGCCCACTAAGGCCCAATACTTCCCTGGGGGGGTTCCGGTAACCCATCCGGCACTCCGGTTTTCTCCGAAATCACCCGAAACACTTCCGGTGTCCGAATATAGCCGTCCAATATATCGGTCTTTATGTCTCGACCATTTCGAGACTCCTCGTCATGTTCGTGATCATATCCGGGACTCCAAACAACCTTCGGTACATCAAAATATATAAACTCATAATGAAACTGTCATCGTAACGGTAAGCGTGCGGACCCTACGGGTTCGAGAATAATGTAGACATGACCGAGACATGTCTCCGGTCATTAACCAATAGCGGAACCTGGATGCTCATATTGGCTCCTAGATATTCTACGAAGATCTTTTAAAGGTTAGACCGCATAACATCATATGTTGTTCCCTTTGTCATCGGTATGTTACTTGCCCGAGATTTGATCGTCGGTATCTCAATACCTAGTTCAATCTCATTACCGGAAAGTCTCTTTACTCGTTCCGTAATACATCATCCCGCAGCTAACTTATTAGTTGCAATGCTTGCAAGGCTTATGTGATGTGCATTACCGAGAGGGCCCAGAGATACCTCTCCGACAACCGGAGTGACAAATCCTAATATCGAAATACGCCAACCCAACAAGTACCTTCGAAGACACCTGTAGAGCACCTTTATAATCACCCATTTACGTTGTGACGTTTGGTAGCACACAAAGTGTTCCACCGGTAAACGGGAGTTGCATAATCTCATAGTCATAGGAACATGTATAAGTCATGAAGAAAGCAATAGCAACAAACTAAACGATCAGGTGCTAAGCTAACGAAATGGGTCAAGTCAATCACATCATTCTCCTAATGATGTGATCCCGTTAATCAAATGACAACTCATGTCTATGGCTAGGAAACTTAACCATCTTCGATCAACGAGCTAAGCAAGTAGAGGCATACTAGTGACACTATGTTCGTCTATGTATTCACACATGTATTATGTTTCCGGTTAATACAATTCTAGCATGAATAATAAACATTTATCATGATATAAGGAAATAAATAATAACTTTATTATTGCCTCTAGGGCATATTTCCTTCACTAGCCTCCTCCACTGCATTGGAAAGCCGATGAGTCGAACTCCTCTACGGTGCAGATCACCTGCCTACCGCGCTACGCAACTCACAATGCAGGCGGCCCTCCTCCGCGGCGAGGTGTTCTTCACGCTCATCGACATTAGTTTAATTCAGAGTCTGTTTCGGTGTGTTTGGAGTGGATGGTAAGATGATGTGCTCAAATACCACTTGGTGGTACTTCTTTACATAATAAAGTGGTGGTGGTGCGAATTAACTATGGGGTCTTAGTTTGATTCAGAGTCTATAGGTGCACTGCATGTACTTTAGTACATATCAATTTCGCAAACAAAATTTTGCTTTTTGTTCATCTATGTGAACTTACTTTGCATATATGCTGATCACAGTTTAATTTCAGAATGAGAAGAGAATCCAATCCATACTGTGATATAGTACTTTTTGGTGTAGACTAATTCAAGAGTACTTGAAATCTGATGGGGAATACTGATGGTGCATCATTTTGGACTAATCTTCTTATAACCGAGACCAAGTTTAAATGCCCTAGAGGTCTTAGCACTAGGATGACTTAATTCTTTCAGCATCTAACAGTTATTACAAAAAACTGAGAGAACTCTAGTTATGGTGAAGAATGGATGAGTGTGCTAGAAACTCCATCTTTTTCTTGTTTCGGTATAGTCTACAGATTTGTTTCATGAAGATTCTATTCTGCATTTTTATGTCAGATTTGAAGGTGTTGGCAAGTAACCGGCTCTACTTCTTGCCAATTCAATTTCTAATAGGCATGAGCCCCCCTGTGTTCTGGACAACTAAGGTTACATGCAAAATTACCTGATAATGTAGCAATTCTGATTGAGGCACATGCATTTAGATCGGGTGCTGAAGCGAGCCTGCCATTTTATTACTCTGAAAGAACTATGAAATGATATTTGGCTATTGCTTTTAGTATTAGAGAATCATATTAAATGAACTGCATGGCTTACTATAGTTTTATGTGACATTCCTCTATGCCATCATGCCATACTATTTATTTTGAGCAACCTTTCTATGGTATTTTGTTGGACAGTTTTTAGTGTAATGTCCAGCACCTCAATATACGTTAAATAAGTGCAAGCTTGGGTATATATATTTTTCTCTCCCATGTTGTATTCATTTTATTTGCTCTACTACTTTGGGTAAATAGAATCATGCACAAGCTCCAGTTAGTGCTGTGCAAAATTGATGTAGACGTTTGGACTATGGACTCCAGAACTGGATTGGCCATGGCACGTCTTCACCAACGAGTCATGGCGTCGGCAACAATATTCAGGATTTCCCGTTTCCTTTATTTTCAAGCATCTCTCTTAAAGGCAATATATGCAGGTTCATCATTCGTGCGAGGGATATGAAAGATGAAACAAAAGTAAAAGATGTTTATGCCTATGGGCTACCAAGCATCATAATTGTGGAGGGGTGTCGTGTTAATTTTATAAATCCAGTAGCATCCTACTACTCATAGTTTCTATAGTTCAATCAAATAGTACAATTTTCAAATGATATTTGTTATGGTTAGATATAATTTTTTTAAAGTTTCAAGGTTTTGTGAGATGAGATGATGGCTCATATGTGTCATTTTGATGAAACCCCCACTACGGTTAGATCTTGCAATTAGATAATGCAATTTTCAAATGATATGTGATATGGTGATATGGTTTTATTTATTTATTTCCGATGTTCCTGGTCACCGACATTTGTGCATGAATTGGCTACATGTGTGCAAAGCTAACCAAATAAGAATGAGATGAATTGCATGTCTGCAAAGCTAATCAAATATGAATTTCTTGGCCGCATTTTGTGCTGGAGCTTACTAGGAATGAAACTGTGATAGCCTGGCTTAATAGGATGATAGACTACTCATATCAATAAGGAATTCCTTCTTTTCCGGAAGCCCATTCGGACAGAACTCCAAAGTTAAGCGTGCTCAGCTTGGAGTAATTTTAGGATGGGTGACCAACCAGGAAGTTGCTCCCGGGTGCGCACGAGTGAGTATAAAGTGCGCAGAAAAGACTAGTATTGATCTGTGGGGCCAGTCTAGATCCCGCCATGAGTAACGATCACCGGCGGGTGTGTCCGGGGCGTTACAAGTTGGTATCAGAGCCGACCCTCGTGGTTACCCGGACGTTTGCGGACAGGTGCGCGATCATGTTGTGCATGATGTTTGTGACCCGTCGTGGCACACGACATGGCACATCTGCCGGACTAGAAGCACAGACGTATGTGCCAAGAGGGAACGTTCCTGTGGCCCGACGAGGATGTTGGTTCCTCGGAGTGGGGGTGTATGTGATAGCCTGGCTTAATAGGGATGATATATTACTCATATCAATAAGGAATTCCTTCTTTTCTGGAAGCCCTATCGGACAGAACTCCAAAGTTAAGCGTGCTCAGCTTGGAGTAATTTCAGGATGGGTGACCGACCGGGAAGTTGCTCCCGGGTGCGCACGGGTGAGGACAAAGTGCGCAGAAAAGACTAGTATTGATCTGTGGGGCCAGTCTAGATCCTGCCAGGAGTAACGATCACCAGCGGGTGTGTCCGGGCCGTTACAGAAACGCTCTATGCCAAAATCACCACTCTCCTATTATTTTTATTTTCACCGCTTTACTGACTTCATTCTTAACCAGAAGCCGCGGAAAATGTTTATGAATAGCAATAACTATGTTTGTTTCTAGGTTGCCCTGCTCCATGTAAGTCGACAAGTCTTTTACAATATCAGTCGGGTAACAAATATAATTCTTCACCATGTTGGCAATACTACATGCCAGAATCCATTCCATCCATTCCCTGGAAGTACCTAACTTCCTCTTTGCAGAATTTGCATACTATGTATTACGTACATGTAAAAAAATTGCTTACACAGGAGATTTTTTCTTTTTCTCATGGTTATACGTGCATTGCACGTGCACGCTTACTAGTTAATCTAAAAACCCAAAAATACTTTGCTGATTTTTTGTTATTTATTTTATTTCGCGTTCCTGCGAGATCTATTTATCCAATCTACTACAAATTTATCTATCTTTTTACCCGGGAGGGATTGACAACCCCTCTTACGCGTTGGGTTGCAAGTATTTATTATTGTGTGCAGGTACCGTTTATATAGTGTTGCGTGATTCTCCTACTGGTTCGATAACCTTGGTCTCATCACTGAGGTAAATATCTACCATAGTTGTGCTGCATTATCCCTTCCTGTTTGGGGAAATACCGACATAGTTCAAGCCGCATCAAATTTTGCCGCGTTCGCGCACTCTTTTTGTTGATGAGCCTTCAGGTGACATCTTTTGAAGCAATATTCATTTAATGTACAAAAACTCAAAACTGGCAGTGGAATCATGTATTAAAGGTGATAAACACATTCCATAGAAAAACCAAGCAAGAAGGCCAAAGAAACAGCCGCAATTGCGCTTCCAAAGTGAACGGCAGTGTTCCAGTGACTGTGCATGCTACTTCTTGAGCTTGCGTTGATTTTTCCTTTGAAGAGGAAAGGGTGATGCGGGAAAGTAGAGATAAGTATTTCCCTTAGTTAATAACCAAGGTATAAATATAGTAGGAGGCACAAGCAAGTCTCCAATCTATGCACCTACACAAACTAACAAACACTTGCACTCCATGCGAAAAAGGGGTTGTCAATCCCTTCATGGTCTCGAGCAAGAGTGAGATTTAATAGAGATAGGTATAAAATATAAATAAAAAGGCAAACTAAAGTAAATATAAATAAAGTGCAGAAGGTATTTTTGGGTTTTGGGGTTTATAGATCTGAAAATATATGGCGCAAAATAGACCCGGTGGCCATAGGTTTCACTAGAGGCTTCTCTCTTGAAGATAGCATGCGGTGGGTAAACAAATTACTGTCGAGCAATTGATAGAAAAGCGCATAGATATGATGATATCTAAGGCAATGATCATGAATATAGGCATCACGTCCGTGTTAGTAGACCGAAATGATTCTGCATCTACTACTATTACTCCACACATTGACCACTATCCAGCATGCATCTAGAGTATTAACTTCATAAGAACGGAGTAACGCCTTAAGTAAGATGACATGATGTAGAGGGATAAACTCAAGTAATATGATATAAACCCCATCTTTTTATCCTTGATGGCAATACTAAAATATGTGCCTCGTTATCCCTACTATGTCACTGGGTGAGGACACCGCAAGATTGAACCCAAAACTAAGCGCCTCTCCCATTGCAAGAAAAATCAATCTAGTTGGCCAAACCAAACCGATAGTTCGAAGAGAAATACAAAGACATCTTGTCACGCCCTCGATACGGCTATATCTCCCACGTGTCGAAGCACGACTTAGAGGCATAACCGCATTGAAAGCAATGTCGCAAGTGAGGTAAACTTCACACAACCCATGTAATACATAAGGGAAAGAGATACATAGTTGGCTTACAATCGCCACTTCACACAATTACATGAATACAGCATTACAACAACCAAATACAATCAAGGTCCGACTACGGAACCAAAAATAAAAGAAGAACCCCAAATGTGACACGGTCCCCGATCGACCCCAACTGGGCTCCACTACTGATCAACTAGAATGAAACAACACAAAGGGACAAGATCTTCAACGAGCTCCTCCTGAGCTGGGTTGTGTCATCTGCACGGACTCATCGGCACCTGCAAGCTGGTTTTGGAAGTATCTGTGAGCCACGAGGACTCAGCAATCTCACACCCTCGCGATCAAGACTATTTAAGCTTATGGGAAAGGTAAAGGTATGAGGTGGAGCTGCAGCAAGCAACTAGCATATATGGTGGCTAACATACGCAAATGAGAGCGAGAAGAGAAGGCAAAGCACGGTCGATAAAAGTATGATCAAGAAGTGATCCTATAGCAACCTACGTCAAGCATAACTCCAACAACCGTGTTCACTTCCCGGACTCCGCCGGAAAGAGACCATCACGGTTACACACGCTGTTGATATATTTTTAATTAAGGTCAACTTCAGGTTTTCTACAACCGGACGTTAACAAATTCCCATCTGTCCATAACCGCGGGCACGGCTTTCGAAAGTTCAAATCCCTGCAGGGGTGTCCCAACTTAGCCCATCACAAGCTCTCACGATCAACGAAGGAATAAACCTCCTCCCGAGACATTCCGATCAGACTCGGTATCCCGGTACTCCAAGACATCCTCGGCAATGGTAAAACAAGTCCAGCAAGACCACCCGATGCGCCGACATCCCGATAGGAGCTGCACATATCTCGTTCTCAGGGCACACCGGATAAGCTAAGCGTACGGGAGCCAACGTAACCCAAGTTGCCAAGGGACGGCCCCGCACGGTGCTCTAGGTTGGACCAACACATAGACAAGCACTGGCCCGGGGGGGGGGTTAAAATAAAGATGACCCTCGGGATGCGCGACTCCCAAGGGAAAAAGGCTAGGTGCGAATGGTAAAACCAAGGCTGGGCCTTGCTGGAGGAGTTTTTTATTCAAAGCGAACTGTCAAGGGGTTCCCATTATAACCCAACCGCGTGAGGAACGCAAAATCCGGGAACATAACACCGATATGACGGAAACTATCGCGGCAAGAGTGGAACAAAACACCAGGCATAAGGCCGAGCCTTCCACCCTTTACCAAGTATATAGATGCACTAATTAAATAAGGTATATTGTGATATCCCAACAAGTAAACATGTTCCAACAAGGAACAACATCTCCATGTTCCAACGAGGAACAAAACTTCAATCTTCACCTGCAACTAACAACGCTATAAGAGGGGCCGAGCAAAGCGGTAACATAGCCAATCAACGGTTTGCTAGGACAAGGTGGGTTAGAGGCTTGGTTCAACAACATGGGAGGCATGATAAGCAAGTGGTAGGTATCGCAGCATAGGCATAGCAAAAGAGCGAGCAACTAGCAAGCAAAGATAGAAGTGATTTCGAGGGTATGATCATCTTGCCTGAAATCCCGCAAGGAAGAAGAACGAGTCCATGAAGAAGACAAACGGACCTAGACAAACGGGTCCTCACCAACGCGACGTTACCGAAACCAACCCGAAGAAGCAAACACCGGAAAGAAGCACACAACATAGTAAACAACCAACACATGAACAAGATATGATATGCGAGATGCGGTAGGTGAAGCATATGCATGATTTGACAAGGAATGCATGAACCTGGCCTCAACTTGGAAAACCAAGTGTGCCACTGGAAAGGTGAGATGAAATCGCTTGAAAACGATATAAAGACCACCGGAAATCGGAGTTACGGTTTGGAAATGGCAAGCGATTCAAATATGACACCGGACTGCGATTTACAGCAAGTAGCCAACTAAATGCAATGAGATGAACATGCTACAGCACCCAAACATGACAACAAAATACATGGAAGGGATTCATTCATGATGCTTAACAAAAGACTAGTACTGAGCTACGGCCAAATCATCCAGTAACAGGTTCAAACAAGCATGGCAAAAACGCAAACGGTAAACAGATCTCAGACTTACTGAAATTAACACTTGTCTGGAATTTCAGATCATATAGCCCTCTTCGGAGCAACAAAACAACAAGCTACAGGACCTGAACATAACAAATAAGAACATGGCATGGAGCTACTAAACAAGCTTAACAAAAGTCCCTTAGTGACCTTCAGCCAAAAGGGATCACAAAATATACTAACAAGCACACGAACATAGCAAAAACATAATCAGTTTTCAGACTTACTGAAAACTGGGACATGCTGAAATATAACTCAAGTCGGCATGTTTACGAGCTCGATGCACTCACTACCGTGCAAGTCATGGCAAGGCAAGCATACATCCATTAGTAAGGCACAAAATGCAAGCTAGACATGGCAAGAACAATAGCATAGCATGAACAGATCAACTACAACATCACCGGCAAAATCGCAAACAAGTTGACGATCTGCCCAGATTCACAATGAAGCAAAAGTAGAGCTCGATTGACTCAATCTAGGGTGCTCCATTAATGAAAACAAAGACATGAATGGATAGAGCACTACAATATTAACAAAACTCCTATACTGATCATCCTCAAAAGAGGCACGGATCACTATGAAACAACATGAACATATGGCATCATGAACTAAACAACTCAAGGACTTAGTGGGAATGCTAAGTCCCTGAAAACAGAATTGCCAAGTGCCTCACTTTGCAAGATTTCACTAGTCACCTCACACATCACAAAAATACATGGGTTGCACCTCTGGAAAGATAACAAAACCCTTAACAAAACATATGAAGAGCACATGGTCATATCATGCGCACAATAATCATGGCAAAAATGACAAATGTCTCAGATGAAGTAGCAGATTTGGCAATTAACTCAAGTAGCCTCCTTCTAACAGCATTTTGGGCATCAAGATGAGCTCAAATGAAAATGACGCAATGGAATGAAATGATGTACTCTCTGAGACAAACATTTTGATATGCTATATGCATGAATCGGAGCTACAGATGCAAAGTTACGAGGCCTCGAACAGGGCAACATGGATCTTCAATTTCGGGGACTTAGTAGAAATTTCACCTCCGCGAAAGTCAACGCGGGACGGAGGTATCCGGGACGAGGTGGATCCGGATCGGGACGAGGCCGTTTGGATGGAGGGTGTGGTTGATCTGGTCCCGATTGGCGCGGATGACGAGGACGACCGTGGAGTTCGCCGGAGACGACGGGGACGGCGGCCGGAGGAGCTTGGGGCGCCGAGGTCGCGGTGAGGTGCGGGGTCACCAGTGGGAGACCTCTGGGACGGCGCGGCCGGCCGGCGAAGTCCGGTGGACGGCGGCGAGACGAGCTAATCGCGGCGGGCAGCGGAACCGGCAAGAGGCGCGGCGACGAGGTCGTCCGAGGCGGGGCGAGGCGGGCGCGCCGGCGACAGGCGGTTGGGCGGCCGCGTGGAGGTCGCCGGCGGCGAGCCAGCGGGGCGGCACGGCCGGACGGCGAGACTCCCGGGCGCGCGAGGCGGCGGGGCAGAGCGAGCCGGGCGGCGGCGGATCCAGGCCCCGCGGGCCAGATCTGGGCCGCGCGGTCCCGCGACGGCGGAGGAGAGAGAAGGAGGCGGGGCGCGATGACGTGGCGGCGGCGGATTGGGTGCGGCGGCGGAGATGCTGAGGTGGCGGCTCGTCATTGGCTGGAGCGAGGTGGCAGCGGGCGGCGGACATGTCCGGCCGCCGGGCGGATGTGTCCGGCGGCGCAAGGAGGACGAAGGCTAGGGTTTCATCCGCGAAAATTTCGGGGGTGGCCACATATTTATAGGTAGAGGGAGCTAGGAGAGTCCAAATGAGGTGCGGTTTTCGGCCACGCGATCATGATCGAACGCTCTAGATGATGGAGATGTCTTAGGTGGGTTTTGGGCCAAAATGGAGGGGTGTTGGGCTGCAACACACACGAGGCCTTTTCGGTCCCTCGGTTAACCGTTGGAGCATCAAACGAAGTCCAAAAGATACGAAACTTGACAGGCGGTCTACCGGTAGTAAACCAAGGCCGCTTGGCAAGTCTCGGTCCAATCCGGAAATGTTTAACCCCCACACATGAAAGAAAGGTAGAAATGACCACCAGAGGAGAACGAAGCGCCGGAATGCAAAACGGACAACGGGGAAAATGCTCGGATGCATGAGACGAACACGTATGCAAATGAAATGCACATGATGACATGATATGCAATGCATGACACGCAAGCAATGACAAGGCAACAGCAGCGAATAACTGGATGACACCTGGCGCATCGGTCTTGGGGCGTTACAACACTCCGCCACTACGAGAGGATCTCGTCCCGAGATCTAGAATGGCACCGGAAGGAAAACGTAGGATAAAGAGAAGAGGTAAACTAAGTTGCTTCTTTGACAAACGAGTGAAACAACGAACCTTGAATAAGGTTAAGCCATTTCGAGAAAAGAATACAATGGAGATGAACGAAGTTGAAAGCACTTCGTTTGCAAAGATGAACAAGGAAGAACAACTTCGGTCAGCACTTCGGTTTAGAAGAGATGGAAAAATTGAGCTTCTTAGCAAAGAATGTCGATGAACACTTCGAGAAGGAATTAAATCCTTGATGAATCATCATGTAGAACCTTCATGAAGAACTCCCGTAATAAAAGAATGATCCAAAATAATTGAATGATGAAAAGAATAAGATTTAAGCCTCGCAATGATTTAGATAGAGAACTCCGTGATAATATAATTGAAAGAGGTTGGACTCCGGAAAAGAAAGATGAGCTATTGAAACCAAGAATAAGTATGATGATTCACTCTGGAAAAACAGGAATTGACCAAACTCGATGGAACAAGAATAAGAATTACATTATGCTTATCCTTCACCAATTAAATTGATGACAATCAATGGATTCGACATATTACTTATTCTCGTAAAAAAAGATTAAGATAGATATAGCGCCAACTTGAGAAGGTCTTCCAAGAACCATCGGTAGAATTTGAAAAGCACGAATGCATAGATATGATACACGAAGGAAGAAAACTCTTGAACGAACCACCGTAAGAATTAAAATGATCGAAGTAGGGGTGAATCATCAGTAAGTATTAGCAAATGAACGAAAGTGCTTGAGACAAACTAGATACATGAGAACGAAGGGATCACGAACTGAATAGAGAATATTTGAATGATGCACCGGTAAGATTTGGAGAAAGATAAGTGAAAACTGGAATGGATAAATCTTATTTGATGAACTCCGGATAATCAAACTGAGAAGACTCTTGAATTGCCCCGGATAGATGAAAAGAATTATGACAATCAAAAACAATTATGAGATGATGGCCGAGAATAGGGCAAGATATGGAGGAAAACTCTTCTTCGGTCTTCAAATCCGAGAATGACGATGAGAAACACCACCATGAATCGTTGAGACACTTCTTATGAAGAATGGAAAGGTTGAGCCACGATGAAAAGGATTTGAAAGATCTTGGAGAAAGGCATTTGATTGATGATAATTCATTCTTATGGCAAACTTTTGAAAAGGAATTGAGAATAACTCCGGGAAAAATTAGAAGAGTCAGGTAAGATCCTGGGAAAAGACCTGTGGGTTAGGGCCCACTCAAAAGATACACCGTAGAACGATTGCTAGAAACTGAGATTGCACCATTGAATTAAATGACTAGAATGAGATAACAACCTCAAAAGAGTTTGAATGAAAACAGAGTGGAAACACGAATCCTCGAGATATCTTGAGCACTCCGGAACAATATAACAGCAAGTGGGGAATGATTATGAATTGCACCGGCATGAGAAAACCTTGAAACGAGGAAAGGATATGATTAACAAAGCTTGACTTGAAGTCACCGGAGAAGAGAAGAAACAAAGAATGATAACTTGAAGCTCCGTTAGGATCTTCATGAGAATCACCGGATAAGAAATATTGACGGAAAAGGAATGGAGAAGCTTCCCATTAATAAGATGGATACTTGAATAAGAAATCTGAATCCTTGAGGAAAAGGGGGGGGGGGGGGGGAAAAACAAAGGCAACTTGGAGACGGATGAAACAAACACCGTTGAGAAGAAGTGATAATTGATCTTGCGGAAGTTGAGAATGGTCGGATCCACTAGAAGGGAAGCACACCGGTTGAAAAAAAGGATTGACATGACAGTCTCGATGACCGAGAAGGATTAGTATTCACATCGGAGTATGAGAACACCATTTGGGGAAAAGTATGGAATCAACATTTGACTTAGAAGCAACTCGAATACCACAACTCAAAACAAAACAAAGGATTGGCTTGCAAAAGAAGCCGGAACAAACATATGATAGAGATTTCGTCCGAAGTTTTCGTGGTGGGGCCTACACGGGCTCGACCGTACAGCACCATCATGTACAAGGCAGTGCACATGACATACAAAGCGTCCCCGAGTCGGCATAGCCAAGGACTCTTTAAGACACAATGAGACCACTGTAAAACCGACCGTGAATAGGCGGACCACTAGACGTCGAACCCCCAATTTCATATCATACATCTGTCGGAAAGATATCCTAAGAGCTACTTGAATTCCCACCTATGAAACTCCCGAAATTTTCCGGTTATGCAATTAGGTGTTGGGTATACAGGGGAAGCATAATATCTCACCCAAACTAGCAAATCCTACATCCAGCTGTATCCATCCTTCAACACATAACCAAGAAACCTTCGGAAATCATCTAACCTCAACCTTCAAAAAGCATCCGTTATACAAGTTATGGCGATACTCCCGAACTCCTGCCCCAGTACTGGGTGGCGTCGAGGTTATCTCACCAACGAACTGCATAAAAGAGATTTTCGTGTCGGCGTACTAAACTCAAGTATTCTAGAACTGCAATGATAAAATTATGACGACAACACCTCAGAGCTCAACTCCCCGGGACACTTCCACAAAACCCCTGACAGGAGGCACCAAGACAATGTTCTCATCATAAAACCATCGGAACAATTCCAAGATACCCGCGTGATCCTAAATTTTTTTTAGTGAAATTTGAGAAGAGAAGAGTCAAAACTCTACGTCAGGATGCCTTACCAGAGCGATGAGGAGACTGGGAAGTAAAAGAATTCCTAAACTCTCTGATATATAATTCCTAGAAGACTCAAAACATTTTTTTCTAGACACAACTCGGCCGCTAATTCGATCAAGCAGTGGGGGCTCCTAAGGTCGGGGAAGGCTCTGAATACCAACTTGTCACGCCCTCGATGTGGCTATATCTCCCACGTGTCAAAGCACGACTTAGAGGCATAACCGCATTGAAAGCAATGTTGCAAGTGAGGTAAACTTCACACAACCCATGTAATACATAAGGGAAAGAGATACATAGTTGGCTTACAATCGCCACTTCACACAATTACATGAATACAACATTACAACAACCAAATACAATCTAGGTCCGACTACGGAACCAAAATAAAAGAAGAACCCCAAATGCGACACGGTCCCCGATCGACCCCAACTGGGCTCCACTACTGATCAACTAGAACGAAACAACACAAAGGGACAAGATCTTCATAGAGCTCCTCCTGAGCTAGGTTGTGTCATCTGCACGGACTCATCGGCACCTGCAAGCTGGTTTTGGAAGTATCTGTGAGCCACGAGGACTCAGCAATCTCGCACCCTCGCGATCAAGACTATT
Organism: Triticum urartu; assembly: GCF_003073215.2. Classification (NCBI taxonomy): domain Eukaryota; kingdom Viridiplantae; phylum Streptophyta; class Magnoliopsida; order Poales; family Poaceae; genus Triticum; species Triticum urartu. Next base: position 64,554,087 of record NC_053026.1, read on the forward strand.
TAAGCTTATGGGAAAGGTAAAGGTATGAGGTGGAGCTGCAGCAAGCGACTAGCATATATGGTGGCTAACATACACAAATGAGAGCGAGAAGAGAAGGCAAAGCACGGTCGATAAAAGTATGATCAAGAAGTGATCCTATAGCAACCTACGTCAAGCATAACTCCAACAACCGTGTTCACTTCCCGGACTCCGCCGGAAAGAGACCATCACGGTTACACACGCTGTTGATATATTTTTAATTAAGGTCAACTTTAGGTTTTCTACAACCGGACGTTAACAAATTCCCATCTGTCCATAACCGCGGGCACGGCTTTCGAAAGTTCAAATCCCTGCAGGGGTGTCCCAACTTAGCCCATCACAAGCTCTCACGATCAACGAAGGAATAAACCTCCTCCCGAGACATTCCGATCAGACTCGGTATCCCGGTACTCCAAGACATCCTCGGCAATGGTAAAACAAGTCCAGCAAGACTACCCGATGCGCCGACATCCCGATAGGAGCTGCACATATCTCGTTCTCAGGGCACACCGGATAAGCTAAGCGTACGGGAGCCAACGTAACCCAAGTTGCCAAGGGACGGCCCCGCACGGTGCTCTAGGTTGGACCAACACATAGACAAGCACTGGCCCGGGGGGGGGGGTTAAAATAAAGATGACCCTCGGGATGCGCGACTCCCAAGGGAAAAAGGCTAGGTGGCGAATGGTAAAACCAAGGCTGGGCCTTGCTGGAGGAGTTTTATTCAAAGCGAACTGTCAAGGGGTTCCCATTATAACCCAACCGCGTGAGGAACGCAAAATCCGGGAACATAACACCGATATGACGGAAACTATCGCGGCAAGAGTGGAACAAAACACCAGGCATAAGGCCGAGCCTTCCACCCTTTACCAAGTATATAGATGCACTAATTAAATAAGGTATATTGTGATATCCCAACAAGTAAACATGTTCCAACAAGGAACAACATCTCCATGTTCCAACGAGGAACAAAACTTCAATCTTCACCTGCAACTAACAACGCTATAAGAGGGGCCGAGCAAAGCGGTAACATAGCCAATCAACGATTTGCTAGGACAAGGTGGGTTAGAGGCTTGGTTCAACAACATGGGAGGCATGATAAGCAAGTGGTAGGTATCACAGCATAGGCATAGCAAAAGAGCGAGCAACTAGCAAGCAAAGATAGAAGTGATTTCGAGGGTATGATCATCTTGCCTGAAATCCCGCAAGGAAGAAGAACGAGTCCATGAAGAAGAAAAACGGACGTAGACAAACGGGTCCTCACCAACGCGACGTTACCGGAACCAACCCGAAGAAGCAAACACCGGAAAGAAGCATACAACATAGTAAACAACCAACACATGAACAAGATATGATATGCGAGATGCGGTAGGCGATGCATATGCATGATTTGACAAGGAATGCATGAACCTGGCCTCAACATGGAAAACCAAGTGTGCCACTGGAAAGGTGAGATGAAATCGCTTGAAAACGATATAAAGACCACCGGAATCGGAGTTACGGTTTGGAAATGGCAAGCGATTCAAATATGACACCGGGCTGCGATTTACAGCAAGTAGCCAACTAAATGCAATGAGATGAACATGCTACAGCACCCAAACATGACAACAAAATACATGGCCGGGATGCATTCATGATGCTTAACAAAAGACTAGCACTGAGCTACGGCCAAATCATCCAGTAACAGGTTCAAACAAGCATGGAAAAAACGCAAACGGTAAACAGATCTCAGACTTGGTGAAGTTAACACTTGTCTGGAATTTCAGATCATATAGCCCTCTTCGGAGCAACAAAACAACAAGCTACAGGACCTGAACATAACAAATAAGAACATGGCATGGAGTTACTCAACAAGCTTAACAAAAGTCCCTTAGTGACCTTGAGCCAAAAGGGATCACAAAATATACTAACAAGCACACGAACATAGCAAAAACATAATCAGTTTTCAGACTTACTGAAAACTGGGACATGCTGAAATATAACTCAAGCAGGCATGTTTACGAGCTCGATGCACTCACTATGGTGCAAGTCATGTCAAGGCAAGCATACATCCATTAGTAAGGCACAAAATGCAAGCTAGACATGGCAAGAATAATAGCATAGCATGAACAGATCAACTACAACATCACCGGCAAAATCGCAAACAAGTTGACGATCTGCCCAGATTCACAACGAAGCAAAAGTAGAGCTCGATTGACTCAAGCTAGGGTGCTCCATTAATGCAAACAAAGACATGAATCGATAGAGCACTACAATATTAACAAAACTCCTATACTGATCATCCTCAAAAGAGGCACGAATCACTATGAAACAACATGAACATATGGCATCATGAACTAAACAACTCAAGGACTTAGTGGAAATGCTAAGTCCCTGAAAACAGAATTACCAAGTGCCTCACTTTGCAAGCTTGCACTAGTCACCTCACACATCACAAAAATACATGGGTTGCACCTCTGGAAAGATAACAAAACCCTTAACAAAACATATGGAGAGCACATGGTCATATCATGCGCACAATAATCATGGCAAAAATGACAAATGTCTAAGATGAAGTAGCAGATTTGGCAATTAACTCAAGTAGCCTCCTTCTAATAGCATTTCGGGCATCAAGATGAGCTCAAATGAAAATGATGCAATGGAATGAAATGATATACTCTCTGAGACAAACATTTTGATATGCTATATGCATGAATCGGAGCTACGGATGCAAAGTTACCAGACCTCGAACAGGGCAACATGGATCTGCAATTTCGGGGACTTAGTAGAAATTTCACCTCCGCGAAAGTCAACGCGGGACGGAGGTATCCGGGACGAGGTGGATCCGGATCGGGACGAGGCCGTTTGGATGGAGGGTGTGGTGGATCTGGTCCCGGTTGGCGCGGATGACGAGGACGACCGTGGAGTTCGCCGGAGACGACGGGGACGGCGACCGGAGGAGCTTGGGGCGCCGAGGTCGCGGTGAGGTGCGGGGTCACCAGCGGGAGACCTCCGGGACGATGCGGACGGCCAGCGAAGTCCGGTGGACGGCGGTGAGACGAGCTAATCGCGGAGGGCGGCGGAACCGGCAAGAGGCGCGGCGACGAGGTCGTCCGAGGCGGGGCGAGGCGGGCGCGCCGGCGACAGGCGGTTGGGCGGCCGCGTGGAGGTCGTCGGCGGCGAGCCAGCGGGGCGGCGCGGCTGGACGGCGAGTCTCCCGGGCGCGCGAGGCGGCGGGGCAGAGCGAGCCGGGCGGCGGCGGATCCGGGCCCCGCGGGCCCGTGGCGGCGGAGGAGAGAGAAGGAGGCGGGGCGCGATGACGTGGCGGCGGCGGATTGGGTGCGGCGGCGGAGATGCTGAGGTGGCGGCTTGTCATTGGCTGGAGCGAGGTGGGAGCGGGCGGCGGACATGTCCGGCCGCCGCTCGGACGTGTCCGGCGGCGCAAGGAGGACGAAGGCTAGGGTTTCATCCGCGAAAATTTCGGGGGTGGCCACATATTTATAGGTAGAGGGAGCTAGGAGAGTCCAAATGAGGTGCGGTTTTCGGCCACGCGATCGTGATCGAACGCTCTAGATGATGGAGATGTCTTAGGTGGGTTTTGGGCCAAAATGGAGGGGTGTTGGGCTGCAACACACACGAGGCCTTTTCGGTCCCTCGGTTAACCGTTGGAGCATCAAACGAAGTCCAAAAGATACGAAACTTGACAGGCGGTCTACCGGTAGTAAACCAAGGCCGCTTGGCAAGTCTCGGTCCAATCTGGAAATGTTTAACCCCCACACGTGAAAGAAAGGTAGAAATGACCACCGGAGGAGAACGAAGCACCGGAATGCAAAACGGACAACGGGGAAAAAGCTCGGATGCATGAGACGAACACGTATGCAAATGAAATGCACATGATGACATGATATGCAATGCATGACACGCAAGCAATGACAAGGCAACAACAGCGAATAACTGGACGACACCTGGTGCATAGGTCTCGGGGCATTACACATCTTAATCATGCATAAAAGAGTTCAGAGAAGACTCAAATAATATTCATAGATAATCTAATCATAAATCAACAATTCATCAAATCTCGACAAACACACCACAAAGAATATTACATCAAACAGATCTCCAAGAACATCGAGGAGAACATTGTATTGAAGATCAAAGAGAGAGAAGAAGCCATCTAGATACTAGCTATGGACCTATAGGTCCATGGTAAACTACTCACGCTTCATCGGAAGGGCAACAAGGTTCATGTAGAGGCCCACCGTGATTGAATCCCCCTCTGGCAAAGTGTCGGATTAGGCCCCTAGATGGGATCTCACGAGAACAGAGGCTTGCGGTGGCAGACAACTATTTTCTTGGATGCTTCTTATGGTTTGGGAATATTTGTGAATTTATAGTGCAAATATTAGGGTTGGAAGACCTCCGAGGGGCCCACAAGCTGATGAGGACATGACCACCTTGGATACGACCAAAAATATTGCATACATGTGTATGGGACATTTGTACAATCCACATATGAAGATAGGGGGCAGAGAGAAGTTTAGGTGTTGTTCAAAAAGTCCTCTCACGTCACTTTTGGGCAAAGAGAAGATAGAGTCCATGTCTCTCACGTTCTGGATTCAGATTCGGACTGTACAGACATACCTGACTCAAAACGCTAAGAACTCTTTCATACAGACTTCGAATTGGGTGATTCTTTTTTTGTTGGAAAATAGATTTCGTGCCCTTTCCAACCCAATTGGATTCACCTTAAAATTCCTCTGAAGCATTGAGTTATCAACAAAAATCTAACACTGCAGCAGAATCCGAGTCAAACTACAAGTCCAAAGGTGTTGCATCACCTCCACTTGAGCTCATTGGCCTTGTACGACCTAGGGTTGGTTTTAGGCTGCCTTGGGACGTCCTCCCACCTCCTTGTCCATCACCCCTTGCTCCTATATAAATATATCCTTCTAGTAGCTTTTTCGGTAGGTTTTGTTTAGATTAAAAGATCACCATAGCTGCAACTTCACGTACTTCATTTGTGTTCAACGACCAGACTAAGGCGTCACAGAACCCCACCTTGATCAATAAATCATTCATCTTATATTCGCAATATCCAGATTGCAATCTCAGTTTCTTGCTTGTTCTTCGTTTGCTTGCAGGAAATAGACCCTCGTGGTCAAGTTGATCGTGCTCCGGTGTGGTCAATAACCCCTCGGAAGTTGGTTTAGCGATTGCTAAGGCGCGACGTCTTCGCACATTCGTAGTCGAATCGTGAAAGTCGACTTTCACAGAAAACAATAGCTATCTCATCGAAACATCGGGACACCTTCGCCTCTATCAAGTGGTATCCGTTTTCAGGTTGCTCGGTGGGAATTTCTAGTTTTTCCTAGATTAGATTTATTTTCTTACGTAATGTCCAAAAAAAAGCCACAAAAAAAGTTAGATCTATTCATCCTTTATCCATGGCAGTCCAAGCCTTTGTAATTTTTTTATTGCTTGCATAGTTGAATTATCGGTTGCATCGTCATGTCGAGTTGTTGATCTTAGTGTCTAGTTCATTTAGAGTTTCGAGTTCTGTTCACATTAGTCACGCCACCGCTGCATCGTTATCCCTTCCGTGGTCCACCACCCATCCATCAATTTCCACCACGTGCTACCCACCGTTCATTGTCATAATCATAGTTGAGATCGTTCACATCTTCGCTTGATCCAATCTGCATCTTATATAGTTTGTTTTGGAAAGAGGGAGAGAGAAAAGAAAGACAGAGAAAAAAAGAGAGAACAAAGTAAAAAAAGTCAGAAGAAAAAGAGAGAAAGAAAAAGAAAAAGTGTGAGAAAAAATATAAAAAATTTGGATCTATCTAGACTCAATCTCGTAGTTGAATTCAGATTGGAATCTGTTTTGTGCACTGTTTAGTAAAACAGGCATAACTTCCTCATACGAAGTCCGTTTTGGCTCCATGAGTACTCAAAAGAAAGCTAGCGACGAGAGGTATCTAAATAGTTGCAGAAGCAAGTTCAATATTTGGCACCTCAAAATCGGCTTCTAAATATGTATGTTTGCCCTCCGAAGTTTGCGAACACAACTTATTCCAGTTTTCTGGCATTTTTAGAATTTTTGACTCCTCATATCAATTCGGAATTGAGTGATTCTTTTTGTGTTTGAAAGCTTGATTCAGTGCCATTCTTGAGAAAAATTATTAGAAAATTGGCACAAACTTTTCCAGATAAAAGTTGGAGAGAAAGTTGTTGATATATCCTGTTTGGCTGTTGTTTCACATCATTATTTTTACTGCTATTGTGATCTTCACTTATATCTTGCTGTCCAGAGCTACTTCATATCCTTTATTGATGCTAGTTGTGCTACGCCGTGACAACATTAGTGTTCTAGGCTCGCGTCTCTAGTCCGGTCTAGCCTAGGGCCAGCACAGTACTGTCGTTGAGCGTTTATTCAACATTGCATATCTAAATTGATTATTGCTAATCTTTTGATACCATATATTTAAGCCTTCCCAGCTCCACATATACATAAGTGCCCCTGGAAATCGCTATACTCAATCTTCGGAGTTATTTGACACCGCTGGTTGCCTGTCACCACCTGCTGTATGGTAAGAATTTGTAAGATATTGATATTTGTTATATTGTGAGTGTTTTACCACCACATCCTAGTAGTTCATAGGAACATTATTCTCGGATTTTGTTTCTTGTTTCTACTAATCATGACAGGTTCCGGAGATAGAAGTTCTTGGATGACGGATACATCTTCACCATCACGAGAGGTGGGACAACACACACAAGCATATGGTCAGGTTATCTTGTTACCATCATTTGAGGGTAGATTTAATCCTGCTATTTATCTAGCTTGGGAGCTTGAAGTAGAACAAGTTTTTAGTAACCATGATTTTTCTGAACTTGAGAGAGTACGAGCTACCACTAGAGTATTTACTGGTTTTGCTTCTGTTTGTTGGAGTGTACATTGTAAGAAAAACATTGATAACCAACCCACAATTTGGAAAGATTTGAAAGCTCTAATGAGACAACAATTTTTTCCTCCTTACTATCATCGTGAATTGCTTTGCAAATTGGAACAATTAAAACAAGGCAGTAACACTGTTCATGCTAACTACCAAGAGTTCAAATCTTATATGCATCATTGTGATATAGAAGAATCTGAGGATGATACAATTAATATATTTTTTGGTGGTTTGAACCATGATATTCGTGCAAGATTTTTTGTATATTCCTTGTTGAATTATTGGTATGTATGTTCGCGCTTGTACCTTTGAGAGACAGATACATGAGGATGCATTGGGTGACTAGAACAACAACTATTCCAGTTCATGCTCACCACCACCGGTTGGTTCCTCCATCGTGGCACCTACTAGAGCAGCCCCACCTCAGATTGTGAGCGCGACATCATCTCAAGAGTATGGTACATTGTCATCATCCGTACCTACAACAACTACGTCTTTGCGTCAAGGTAACAATAAAGGCATTGATGATACAACTTCACATGAGAATGATGCATGCCTAGTTAACTTGAATACATCATGTGTTGAGTTACTTATTGATTTGAGCACACCACCTATTTTAGAGAATTGTGTTAGTGTCATGAATGCGTCATGTGATCAAACAACTAAAAACCCAACAATTTTGAGTGCACCCATTGAATTAACTGTTGATGGAAAAGAACCAATGTTTAATCATTTTGATATGACCTCTAATCTAGGTGATGATTCTGTGTCCAATGACTTATTGCATGTTTGCTTATGTAAGCATGTTGTAGCATGTAAATTTGATGCAATTAATGTTTATTCATCAATGTTGGGATGGTTTAATGATGAACATTTTCAACCTTTTGAAATGAATAAGAGCTTCACTAATATGTGCAAACTGAGTTACAATATTTTCATACCTTCTACTTCTTGTGATAATATTTTGGCTTCAGATTTTATGAACTATGAAAGTTACTCATGCATACATGTGTCATATGTGCAAAAACCAAGGGAAGTAAAAATGGATGACATATACATATACAACATGTACACCTTGTCCCTTTTGTTAGCCACATTTCAGATTAAGCAGCGCTGAGGACGGCTTTGTTTTCAAGAAGGGGAGGATGATGAGGACATGACCACCTTGGATATGACCAAAACTATTGCATACATGTGTATGGGACATTTGTAAAATCCACATATGAAGATAAGGGGCAAAGAGAAGTTTAGGTGCTGTTCGGAAAGTCCTCTCACGTCACTTTTGGGGCAAGAGAAGATAGTCAATGTCTCTTATGTTCTGGATTCAGATTCAGACTGTACAGATATACCTGACTCAAAACACCAAGAACTCTTTTATACAGACTTCGAATTGGGTGATTCTTTTTTGTTGGAAAATAGATTTCATGCTCTTTCCAACCCAATTGGATTCACCTTCAAATTCCTCCGAAGCGTTGAGTTATCAACAAAACAATCTGACGCTGCAGTAGAATCCGAGTCAAACTACAAGTCCAAAGGTGTTGCATCACCTCCACTTGGGCCCATTGGCCTTGTACGACCTAGGGTTGGTTTTAGGCTGCCTTGGGACGTCCTCCCACCTCCTTGCCCGTCACCCCTTGCTCCTATATAAATATATCCATCTAGTAGCTTTTCCGGTAGGTTTTGTTTAGATTAAAAGTTCGCCATAGCTGCAACTTCGTGTACTTTGTTTGTGTTCAACGACCAGACCAAGGCGTCACAGAACCCCACCTTGATCAATAAATCATTCATCTTATATTCACAATATCCAGATTGCAATCTCAGTTTCTTGCTTGTTCTTCGTTTGCTTGCAGGAAATAGACCCTCATGGTCAGCTTGATCGTGCTCCGGCGTGGTCAATAACCCCTCGGAAGTTGGTTTAGCGATTGCTAAGGCGCGATGTCTTCACACGTTCGTAGTCGGATCATCAAAGTCGACTTCCACAGAAAATGATAGCTATCTCATCGAAACATCAGGACACCTTTGCCTCTATCACAAGCCCTCAGGGCACGCCCCCTAAGGCGCGCCTGGCAGGCTTGTGGACTCCTCGAGGAACCTTCTGGCCCCCTCTCCAAGTCCTCTAGATTTCTTCCGGTCCAAGAAAAATCATAGCGAAAGTTTTATTCCATTTGGACTCCATTTGATATTCCTTTTGTGTAAAACTCAAAAACAAGAAAAACAACAAAAACTGGCACTGGGCTCTAGGTTAATAGGTTAGTCCCCAAAATAATATAAAATAGCATATTAATGCATATAAAACATCCAAAACAAATAATATAATAGCATGGAACAATAAAAAATTATAGGTACGTTGGAGACGTATCAAGTATCCCCAAGCTTAATTCTTGTTCGTCCTCGAGTAGGTAAATGATAAAAACAGAATTTTTGATGTGAAATGCTACCTAACATAATTATCAATGTAATCTTCTTTATTGTGGCATGAATGTTCATATCCATAAGATTGAAAACAAAAGTTTAATATTGACATAAAAATAATAATACTTCAACCATACTAATAAAGAAATCGCGTCTTCTCAAAATAACATGACAAAAGAAAGTTATCCCTACAAAACCATGTAGTCTGGATATGCTCCATCTTCATCACACAAAGTATTTCATCATGCACAACCCCGATGACAAGCCAACACTACAAAAAAGACACATCTATGACATTGGGCCAAACGAATTTTTTTCCTGTCATGCTTATGACACTTCTGTGACGATAATTGTGATAAAAGCATGTATCATCATAGATGTGGTGGGATCCTACTTCTTTGACAAAAAATGGGCTTTTCGTCCTGGGCGGGCCTAGTACGCACCTGCATGAAATTCTTTGGGCTTTCCATGATGGAAAAAATTGTGGTAGAAGCGAGGGTGAGGAAAATTTCAGGGAGTTCCTGGTTACAGTGGGTGGTCGGGGCCGAGCGATGCACAGAGGGATTGTGCATTTCTCTCGTACATGTACGCATGTGTGTGCGAGGCGTTGGGCTCTAACTAAACCCGAGCGAGGCGTTCACTTACTGAACTCGATCGATTGCAATAGCTATGTTACTGAACCCGAGCGATCGATCCCTAGCTGTTAACTGAACTCGAGCAATTCCTTCGCTACTGCTGCTAACTAAACCCAATCGAACCTGCTGCCTCTTGATGAACAGTGACCGTTGTTGGGGCTTGGATGAACAGTTACTCCTGGTGGGGGTTGGATGAACAGGACCCCGTGGTAGTAGAGGTCGTTGCCGCTGGATGAACATGACCCCGATCGAGAGGAGGCCGCCACACCCGAGCCGGTTGGGGGTGGATTAACAGGACACCATGGAGGGCTGGTTGAACAGGACCCCATGTAGAGGGCTGGTTGAACAGTAGCCGGTGGAGGCTGGATGAACAGGACCCTGTGGTGAACAGTAGCTGGTGGAGTCTGGGGGAGTCGACGGTGGATGAACAGTAGCAAGTGGAGGCTGGAGGAAATCAACACTGGATGAACAATAGCCCGTGGAGGCTGGAGCGAGGCAGTAGACGGTGGATGAACAGTAGCCCATGGAGTCCAGTTTTCCGGTACGCCACACCCCTCCCAATGAACATGACCCCGTTTCGACCGTAGGAGCTCCAACACAAGTCAGTTTACTCCGTTTTGCGGTACGCCACACCCCTCCCAATCAACATCACCCCGTTTCGACCGTAGGAGCTCGAACACAAGTTCGTTTCATCCGTTTTACGGTACGCTATACCCCGTTTCAGCTGTTCCATCCAAGCCGGTTGGCTCCCGATGAACACGATGCATTCTGACCCAGTCTGTTGCCTCCCGACGAAAACGATGATGTTTCTCTATTTCGACCCATTCGGTTGGCTCCGATGAATAGGACGCCATCGCCGTATGCCGATGTCTACTACGGAGTGTAGTAGTTGTAGACACTTGTTGGGCCTGAAGAAAATATGCCCTAGAGGCAATAATAAAGTTGTTATTTTATATTTCCTTACATCATGATAAATGTTTATTATTCATGCTAGAATTGTATTAACCATAAACTTAGTACACGTGTGAATACATAGACAAAACAGAATGTCCCTAGTATGCCTCTACTTGACTAGCTCGTTAATCAAAAATGGTTATGTTTCCTGACCATAGACATGTGTTGTCATTTGATGAACAGGATCACATCATTAGAGAATGATGTGATAGACAAGACCCATCTGTTAGCTTAGCATTATGATCGTTTAGTGTTATTTCTATTGCTTTCTTCATGACTTATACATGTTCCTCTGACTATGAGATTATGCAACTCCTGAATACCGGAGGAACACCTCGTGTGCTATCAGACGTCACAACATAAATGGGTGATTGTAAAGATGCTCTATAGGTGTCTTTGAAGGTGTTTGTTGGGTTGGCATTGATCGAGATTAGGATTTTTCACTCCGTGTATCGAAGAGGTATCTCTGGGCCCTCTCGGTAATGCACATCACTATGAGCCTTACAAGAAATGTGACTAATAAGTTAGTTGTGGGATGTTGCATTACAGAACGAGTAAAGAGACTTGTCGGTAATGAGATTGAACTAGGTATGATGATACCGACGATCGAATCTCGGGCAAGTAACATACCGATGACAAAGGGAATAACGTATGTTGTTATGTGGTTTGACCGATAAATATCTTTGTAGAATATGTAGGAGCCAATATGAGCATCCAGGTTCTGCTATTGGTTATTGATCGGAGATGTGTCTTGGTCATGTCTACATAGTTTTCGAACCCGTAGGGTCCGCACGCTTAACGTTGGATGATGATTTGTATTATGACTTATGTGATTTGATGACCGAAGTTTGTTTGGAGTCCCGGATGAGATCGTGGACATGACGAGGAGTCTCGAAATGGTCGAGAGGTAAAGATTCATATATTGAAAGGCTATATTCAGACATCAGAAAGGTTCCGAGTGATACGGGTATTTTTTGGAGTACCAGGGAGTTACAGGAATTCACCGGGAGAAGTAATGGGCCTTATTGGGCCATATGGGAAATGGGAGGCACACCAAGGAGAGGTGGCCCCCCATGGGTCTGAATTGACTAGGGGAAGGGGCGGCGCCCCCTTCCCTTTTCCTACATCCTCTCTCTTTCCCTCTTTCCTTCTCTCCTACTCCAAAAAGGAAAGGGATTCCTACTAGGACTTGGAAGTCCTAGTAGGACTCCATACTCTTGGCGCGCCCCTAGGGGGCTGACCTCTCTCCCTCCCTCATTTATATACGTGGGCAGGGGGCACCCCAAAGGCACAACAAGTCTTCTCTTAGCTGTGTGCGGTGCCCCCCTCCACAGTTACACACCTCGGTCATATCATTGTAGTGCTTAGGCGAAGCCCTGCGTCGGTAACTTCATCATCACCGTCACCACGCCATTGTGCCGACGGAACTCTCCATCGTACTCAACTAGATCAAGAGCTCGAGGTATGTCGTCGAGCTGAACGTGTGCTGAACATGGAGGTACCATACGTTCGATGCTAGGATCGGTTGAATCGCAAAGACGTTCGACTACATCAACCACGTTACTAAACGCTTCTGCTTTCGGTCTACGAGGGTACATGGACACACTCTCCCCACTTGTTTCTATGGATCTCCTAGATAGATCTTGTGTGATCGTAGGTAAATTTTTGAAATACTGCATTCCCCAACAGTGGCATCAGAGCTAGGTCTATGCGTAGATGTTATATGCACGAGTAGAAGACAATGAGTTGTGGGCGATAATAGTCATACTCCTTACCAGCAACGTCTTACTTTGATTCGGCAGTATTGTTGGATGAAGTGGCCCGGACCGACATTACATGGCCGTGTTCATGAGACTGGTTCTACTGATGTGCTTTGCACACAGGTAGCTAGCGGGTGTCTATTTCTCCAACTTTAGTTGAATCAGGTTTTACTATGCCCGGTCCTTGTTGAAGGTTAAAACAACACACTTGATGAAAAATTGTTGTGGTTTTGATGTGTAGGTAAGAATGGTTCTTGCTAGAATCCCGTAGCAGCCACGTAAAACTTGCAACAAAAAATTAGAGGACGTCTAACTTGTTTTTGCAGGGCATGTTGTGATGTGATATGGTCAAGACATGATGAGATATAAATTGTTGCATGAGATGATCATGTTTTGTTAAAGTTATCGGCAACTGCCAAAAGCCTTATGGTTGTCTCTTTATTGCATAAGATGCGATAGCAATAGTTGGCGAGACGACCATGTGACGACACGTTGGTAGAGATCAAGATGATGGAGATCATGGTGTCATGCCGGTGACAATGGAGATCATGACAGTACTTCGGAGATGGAGATCAAAGGCACAAGATGATGATGGCCATATCATCTCACATATTTTGATTGCACGTGATGTTTATGCTTTATGCATCTTATTTTTCTTAGTACGACAGTAGCATTATAAGATGATCACTCACTAAATTTCAAGGTATAAGTGTTCTCCCTGAGTATGCACCGTTGGTACAATTCGTCGTGCCGAGACACCATGTGATGATCGGGTGTGCTAAGCTCTACGTTCACATACAGCGGGTGCAAGCCAGTTTTGTACATGCAGAATACTCGGGTTTAAACTTGACGAGCCTAGAATATGAAGATATGGCCTCGGAACACTGAGACTGAAAGGTCGAATGTGAATCATATAGTAGATATGATCAACATCGAGATGTTCACCATTGAAAACTACTCCATCTCACGTGATGATCGGACATGGTTTAGTTGATATGGATCACGTGATCATTTAGATGACTAGAGGGATGTCTATCTAAGTGGGAGTTCTTAAGTAATATTATTAATTGAACTTTAATTTATCATAAACTTAGTCCTGATAGTATTTGCAAATTATGTTGTAGATCAATAGCTCACATTATAGCTCCCCATTTATTTTTGATATGTTCCTAGAGAAAAATAATTTGAAAGATGATAGTAGCAATGATGCGGACTGGATCTATGATCTAAGGATTATCCTCATTGCTGCACAGAAGAATTATGTCCTTGATGCACCACTAGGTGACGGACCTTTTGCAGGAGCAGATGCCGACATTATGAACGTTTGGCAAGCTCGGTATGATGACTACTTGATAGTTTAGTGCACCATGCTTTACGGCTTAGAACCGGGACTTCAAAAACGTTTTGAATGCCAAGGTGCATATAAGATGTTCCCAGAGCTGAAATTGGTATTTCAGACTCATGCCCGAGTCAAGAGGTATGATACCTGTGACAAGTATTTTGCCTACAAGATGGACGAGAATAGCTCAACCAGTGAGCATGTGCTCAGAATGTCTGAGTACTACAATCGCTTGAATCAAGTGGGAGTTAATCTTCCAGATAAGATAGTGATTGATAGAGTTCTCTAGTCACTGTCACCAAGTTAATGGAACTTCTTAATGAATTATGATATGCAAGGGATGGCGAAAACGATTCACCGAGCTCTGTGCGATGTTGAAATCAGCGAAGGTAGAAATCAAGAAAAGCATCAAGTGTTGATGGTTGACAAGACCACTAGTTTCAAGTAAAAGGGCAAGGGAAAGAAAGGGAACTTCAAGAAGAATGGCTAGCAAGTTGCCACTTCCACGAAGAAGCCCAAAGCTAGACCCAAGCCTGAAACTAAGTGCTTCTACTGCAAAGGAAATGGTCACTGGAAGCGGAACTGCCCCAAATACTTGGCGGATAAGAAAATGGCAAAGTGAACAAAATTATATATGATATACATGTTATTGATGTGTACTTTACTAGTGTTCATAATAGCCCCTGGGTATTTGATACTGGCTCATTTGCTATGATTAGTAACTTGAAACATGAGTTACAAAATGAACAGAGACTAGTTGAGGGCGAGGTGACGATGTGTGTTGGAAGTGATTCCAAGGTTGATAAGATCACCATCGCACACTCCCTTTACCTTCGGGATTAGTGTTGAATCTAAAATAAATGTTATTTGGTGTTTGCGTTGAGCATAATATGATTGGATCATGTTTATTGCTATACGGTTATTCATTTAAGTCAAAGAATAATTGTTATTTTGTTTACATGAATAAAACCTTATGTGGTCATACACCCAAGGTGAAGGGTTTATTGAATCTTGATCATGGTGATACACATATTCATAATATTGACGCCAAAAGATGCAAAGTTGAAATGATAGTGCAACATATTTGTGGCACTGCCGTTTAGGTCATATTGGTGTAAAGCGCATGAAGAAACTCCATGACTGATGGGCTTTTGGAATCACTTGATGCCTGCAAACCATGCCTCATGGGCAAGATGACTAAGACGCCGTTCTCGAGAACAATGGAGTGAGCCGCTGACTTATTGGAAACAATACATACTGATGTATGCGGTCCAATGAGTGTTGAGGCTCGCGGCGGGTATCGTTATTTTCTGACCTTCACAGATGATTTGAGCAGATATGGGTATATCTACTTAATGAAACATAAGTCTAAAACATTTGAAAAAGTTCAAATAATTTTTCAGAGTGAAGTGGAAAATCATCGTAACAAGAAAATAAAGTTTCTACGATCTGATCGTGGAGGCAAATAGTTGAGTTAGGAGTTTGGTCTTCATTTGAAACAATGTGGAATAGTTCCGCAACTCACGCCACCTGGAACACCACAGCATAATGGTGTGTCCGAACATCATAACCATACTTTATTAGATATGGTGTGATCTATGATGTCTCTTACCGATTTACTACTATCGTTTTGGGGTTATGCATTAGAGACAGCTGCATTCACGTTAAATAGGGCACCATCTAAATCCGTTGAGACGATACCGTATGGACTGTGGTTTGGCAAGAAACCTAAGCCATCATTTCTTAAAGTTTGGGGCTGCGATGCTTATGTGAAAAAGCTTCAACCTGATAAGCTCGAACCCAAATCAGAGAAATGCGTCTTCATAGGATACCCAAAAGAGACTGTTGGGTACTCCTTCTATCACAGATCTGAAGGCAAGATATTCGTTGCTAAGAATGGATCCTTTCTAGAGAAGGAGTTTCTCTCAAAAGAAGTGAGTGGGAGGAAAGTAGAACTTGATGAGGTAGTTGTACCTTCTCCCAAATTGGAAAATGGTTCATCACAAAAATCAGTTCTAGTGATGCCTACATCAACTAGAGAGGAAGCTAATGATAATGATCATGAAACTTCAGATCAAGTTACTACTGAACCTCATAGGTCAACCAGAGCATGTTCTGCACCAGCGTAGTACGGTAATACTATTCTGGAGGTCATGTTACTTGACCATGACGAACCTACAAACTATGAGGAAGCGATGATGAGCCTAGATTCCGACAGATGGCTTGAGGCCATGAAATCTAAGATAGAATCCATGTATGAGAACAAAGTGTGGACTTCGGTGGACTTGCCCGATGATCGGCAAGCCATTGAGAATAAATGGATCTTCAAGAGGAAGACAGACACTGATAGTAATGTTACTATCTACAAAGCTCGACTTGTCGAAAAGGGTTTTTGACAAGTTCAAGGTGTTGACTACGATGAGATTTTCTCACTCGTATCGATGCTTAAAGTCTGTCCGAATCATGTCAGCAATTGCCATATTTCATGAAATCTGACAAATGGATGTCAAAACTGCATTCCTTAATGGATCTACTAAAGAAGAGTTGTATATGATACAACCAGAAGGTTTTGTCAATCCTAAAGGTTCTAACAAAATGTGCAAGCTCCAGCGATCCATCTATGGACTGGTGCAAGCATCTCAGAGTTGGAATATATGCTTTGATGAGTTGATCAAAGCATATAGTTTTATACAGACTTGCGGTGAAGCATGTATTTACAAGAAAGTGAGTGGGAGCACTACATCCTTTCTGATAAGTATATGTGAATGACATATTGTTGATCAGAAATGATGTAGAATTTTCTAGAAAGCATAAATGGGTGTTTGAAAGGAGTTTTTCAAAGAAAGACCTCTGTGAAGCTGCTTACATATTGGGCATCAAGATCTATAGAGATAGATCAAACACTTGATAAGATTTTTCAATGAGTACATACCTTGACAAGATTTTGAAGTAGTTCAAAATGGAACAGTCAAACAAGGAGTTCTTGCCTGTATTGCAAGGTCTAAAGTTGAGTAAGACTCAAAACACGACCACGGTAGAAAATAGAAAGAGAATGGAAGTCATTCCCTATGCCTCAGCCATAGGTTCTATAAAGTATGGTATGCCGTGTACCAAACCTATTGTGCACCTTGCCATGAGTTTGGCACGGGGGTACGACATTGATCCAGGAGTGGATCACTGGACAACGGTCAAAATTATCCTTAGAAGACTAAGGAGATATTTCTCGGTTATGGAGGTGATAAGGAGTTGATCGTAAAGAGTTACGTCGATGCAGGCTTTTACACGGACCCGGATGACTCTGAGTCTCACTACACCACAACACTAATGTAAGGACAGAATAATTGCCGAGAGAAGGCTTTTAGAGGGCAGAAAACTGCCAGGAGTTTGGTTCTCCTGGCAGATAGAACCGCCACGAGAACGGCTGCCGGGGATTACTTCTCCCGGCAGATAAACTTCTCCCGGCAGTTTTTCTGCCCTGACACATGTATTTGTCGGTAGTTTGTGTTCGCTCGGCAGATTGTTCGGAGCATGTGAAATTGCAATTACCGGCAGTTAAGCCGCCTGTACAAGCATGTTCACCCGGCAGATATTATGCCATCTTGTTGACTTCACTAGCAAAATGTTCTAGGCAAACCTATTATGTAATATCCATCCATATATATACGCACTCAGGACATAGCACACAATTTATACATGAACTTCAATCAAAGTAGCATATAGGCCTCATCGAAAACCTTAAACTTAACGACCATATATAAAGAGGTAGTACCACAAAAGGATTCCATATATACATTTGCCACACACCCAAAATAAAGTAGTGCGACTAGGGATGCACATATGTTTCTAGATGTGTGCCACACAACCTAAATAAGCTAATTCAACAACCACCAAAATGAGCAGAGCAAGTCTTTACGTTCAACAAACAAGACACAAGTCATTATCACTCCACCAACTTAATTTTAGGTCTTCCAAATCTTCAGCAACTTGAAGATCTTCCAAACCTTAGTGAACTTATGCACCTTTGGGAAATCTGCAATAGATCAGGAGATGTTACATATAACAGTTGCAGTCATAACTTAAGGAAGATGTTACAACAATCGCATATAACAGTCAGATATATGTTCTAAAATATAGAGCAACCAGTAACATCTCTTGAGTAATCTCTTCTATAGTAGAGAACATGTCCTGGACATCAAGATGTCCATTTTTTATCATCTTAACAATAGCAAGTTTATCTTCTCATCAAAATGTAGCATGCAAAGTCTGTACAAATATTAACAGGAAGATGTTACAACAATCACATACAACATCCGCATGCCCGACATACAACAGCCACATATGTTCTGAAACATAGAGCAACTAGTAACATCTCTAGAGTAATCTCTACTTTAGTAGACAACATATCCTGGACATCAACATGTCCATTTTTTATCATCTTGACAGTAGCAAGCTTATCTAACTTCTCATCCAAATATAGTATGCAAAGTCTGTACGAATATTACACAAGCACAAGGCCACGATCACACACTTAACATTACACAAGCAAATTTTGAAGCTAGTGTACTGAACAAGCACATATGCAAAATTGTATCATCTTATTTTCACTTGGTACTTTTTCTCTACCAGAACACAGCAGGTGTTTAGTTGTGCTTCTTAAAATTTCGTATGTCGTATACCTTGGCTTCTTCAAAGTAATACAATTACACATTAGTATTGGAACTTGTGGATTCAGTGTGCTAGTCCAGTCTCTAGTGGGCCTTGATATTGAGCCTGACCTTGGATATAAGTTGGTTTATTTTGAGTTCCTATATGAAGTTGGCACAGCATAATAGGATAATGAATCTAGAAATCTATAAATGACGACACCATTTTGTGGTTTTGCGTGGTATTTCCTTAGAGCAATGATGACAACTGCGCTTACAGACTTCCTGCATCCAGAACACGAAGTTGAACTACATTTCTCCTGTTGCGGAATCTGGTGAAGGGGTGTATTGGGAGTACTGTGATTTTCACTGAAGCAGTGCCTCTTATTGTAAAGATGACTCAATGTTGGTCCCATTGCACAAACAAGCCTTTTAATTTTTGCTCCCTGTTTGCAGGAACTATTAAAGTTCAGTTACATAAATGATTTGCTGGCTACACAGAATAAGAGGGGAACTAGCTGGACATATATTTCAGGATCTTTTAATGGGAGCTGTTTAGTTTCCTGGTTCCATGCTTTTGTTGGACAATTTACAAATGAAGGTCCCCTAAAATGGTACTCTCTCCGTCCCAAAATAAGTGTATCAACTTTGTAACTTTAGTGCAAAGTTGTACAAAAGTTATGAGACTTATTTTGGGACGGAGGGAGTATCTGAGTAGTGGACAAGCCCACAGATTTACAAATCCAGTGAAACACTATGAACATTTGGTTCACTTTCCTACATCTTGCACAACAAGTTGAATTAGCCTAGAAAAATAAACCAAGGCTTTTGACAAACAAACAAACAAACAAGCTAAAATACTTCATGTACATGAAAGAAAGAGGATCCAGTTATGAGAAATGAATCAAATGAAAGTTGTGAGCATGGAATCCAATGAAAATCATTTCTCTACATGGTAGAGTCTATCGTGTACATGAAAGAAAGATGATCCAATTAAAGTTTATATTTGTAACCATATTTATTCAACAGACCTCTCTCCAAAGTCATGGCTGATGGACACAAAAGCACACTTCTAAAGAACTATAATGATCTGTTTGAATTACTAATTAATACTATATACTGGAATCAGGAGCTCAAGTTTCCTGGACACAAGTTAACCATGTAGCAACCAAATGAGCGAACCATTACTATCTGCCCTTGATAGTACACACTAATGTAAATATTCAGCCAAGAAACCATGTATATTACCTCCTCAGCTTGCTTGTGGTCGCAACGCATTGCCGCATTTTCCATTAACTCACTTCCAACTGCATACATAGAAGCAAGAGTTTTAAGCAATCAACCATGATAGTCATTGTATATTTAATCATAGGACCTAAGCTTACATGCTTGTAAGGCCATGCAATACATCGCGTAACATACGAAAGAAAGTTTACTTCTATTAATAGGAAAAAATCTAATACCATATATTACATTGAAAATGAACAAAGTAAGCTTGCACAAGAAGCAGTTATGACTCATCATTTTGGTTCACTCTAGGGGGTGGTCATGGTGTACTCACATCAGTATGAACGATGACCAAACTTCAAATCTATGACCAGACTGCAGTTGACACGACCATATATAATCTACTACGATGGTCACTATTGTTTCGGTAGATACTGATGATATAAGGGCGCTCCTTGGTCAGTGGGTTGTCTCCTGGTGTTGTTCCTTCACTAATACTACAAGCTGCTTATTACATGTGAATCAGTATAAAGTACATAAAGACTCCTAACAGATGAATACAAGAAAAATTGTAGCAAGATAAACTGCATCTATATAAAGTACATAAAGGCTCCCAACAGATCAATACAAGCAAAAATTAGCAACAGAAACTTCCTATGTTTGCTTCAAGAAGTCACAATCTAGTGAAGGCATAAACTGTGGAGAAGGTGCAGCTTGCCGGAGGAGCTCCTTGGGGCTCGGGTGAGCATGTGCGGAGGGCCAGCTTGGGGGAGGAAGCTCGTGAGGAGGGTGGTAACTGAGGAACGACGGTGTACGGCGGAGGAGGAAGGTCACTGGTGGATTGGCTCGGCGATGGGATGCTCCGTGTCAATTGGTGCTCGGTGGCGCTACTCTGGAGTGGTTGGGGGGGGCGACGGCGGCAGTGGCCTGGGTGGAGGAAGCGGCAGTGGATGCTAGGGGCGGCAGAGGAGGTGCGATGGTGGGCGACAATGGCGTTAGTGGTCTGGGTGGAGGCCGCAGCACTGCATTGGTTGGGGCGGCGGACGGGCTGCGGTGGTGGGGGGCGACGGCGGCACTGGGGCCGGTTGGGGCGGCGGAGGGGCTGCGGTGCTGGGGGAGTGGGGGTGACAGCGGAGGGATCAGACGGTTGGGGGCAGCGGCGATCTGGTGTCGGGAACCAGTAGATTGGGTGATTTGAGGATGGCGATGGTGATGGCTAGAGGGCGGCCGCCGGCGAAAGGTTAGATTGTTGGGGGCGGCGGCGCAATGGTGTAGGGCACGGGTGGATTGGGATTTGGGGGGCCAGCGATGCGGTCTGGTGCGGCGGGCTGGCGCTTCTAAGTTTGTTTTGGGCCAAATTCCTTGTCACCCTCGCGCGTTTTTCCTCACTAGCGCGTGCTTAGGGCCGAAACTTTTCATTGCCGCGCCGAAGACGGTCCCCGGCAGAATATGGGCCATTCTCTAGTTGTCCCGGCAGATAATGGGCCCTAGATTGTACCAGCAGTTAGTGTGCCATCGTTGCACGAGTTCTCCCGGCAGTTTGCTTGCCCTAAGATGCTTGTACCGGCAGAAATTAATATCCTGGCAGTTTATTTGCCCTTGGTCGGGTATTTCTCCCGGCAGTTAACTGCCCCCAATCAAGTGTTGTGGTGTAGTGTCTCAATGGATACATATTGAAGGTGGGAGGAATTAGCTACAGTAGCTCCATGCAGAGCATTGTAGACATAGAAAATTTGCAAAATACACACGGCTCTAAATGTGACAGACCCATTGACTAAACTTCTCTCACAAGAAAAACATGATCACACCTTAGTACTCTTTGGGTGTTAATCACATGGCGATGTGAACAAGATTATTGACTCTAGTAAACCCTTTGGGTGTTGGTCACATGGTGATGTGAACTATCGGTGTTAAATCACATGATGATCTGAACTAGATTATTGACTCTAGTGCAAGTGGGAGACTGAAGGAAATATGCCCTAGAGGCAATAATAAAGTTATTATTTTATATTTCCTTATATCATGATAAATTTTTATTATTCATGCTAGAATTGTATTAACTGGAAACTTAGTACATGTGTGAATACATAGACAAAACAAAATGTTCCTAGTATGCGTCTACTTGACTAACTCGTTAATCAAAGATGGTTATGTTTCCTGACCATAGACATGTGTTGTCATTTGATGAATGGGATCACATCATTATATAATGATGTGATGGACAAGACCCATCCGTTAGCTTAGCATTATGATCGTTTAGTTTTATTGCTATTGCTTTCTTCATGACTTATACATGTTCCTCTGACTATGAGATTATGCAAATCACGAATACTGGAGGAACACCTTGTGTGGTATCAAACGTCACAACGTAACTGGGTGATTATAAAGATGCTCTACAGGTGTCTCCGAAGGTGTTTGTTGGGATGGCATAGATCGAGATTAAGATTTGTCACTCTATGTGGAGAGGTATCTCTGGGCCCTCTCGGTAATGCACATCGCTATGAGCCTTGCAAGCAATGTGACTAATGATTTAGTTGCGGTATGTTGCATTACGGAACAAGTAAAGAGACTTGCCGGTAATGATATTGAACTTGGTATGATGATACCGACGATCAAATCTCGGGCAAGTAACATATCGATGACAAAGGGAATAACGTATGTTGTTATGCGGTTTGGCCGATAAAGATCTTCATCAAATATGTAGGAGCCAATATGAGCATCCAGGTTCCGCTATTGGTTATTGACCGGAGATGTGTCTCGGTCATGTCTACATAGTTCTCGAACCCGTAGGGGCCGTACGCTGAACGTTCGATGACGATTTGTATTATGAGTTATGTGATTTGATAACCGAAGTTTGTTCAGAGTCCCGGATGAGATCACAGACATGACGAGGAGTCTCTAAATGGTCGAGAGGTGAAGATTCATATATTGGAAGGCTATATTCGGACATCGGAAAGGTTCCGAGTGATTCAGGTATTTTTCGAAGTACCGGGGAGTTACGGGAATTCACCGGGAGAAGTAATGGGCCTTATTGGGCCATACAGGAAAAGAGGAGGAAGGCCAAGGAGAGGTGGCTCCCCCCATGGGTCCAAATTAGACTAGGGGAAGGGGGCGGCGCCCCCCATGCCTTTTCCTACTCCCTCTCTCTTTCCCTCTTTCCTTCTCTCCTACTCTGAAAAGGAAAGGGATTCCTACTAGGACTTGAATGTCCTAGTAGGACTCCATACTCTTGGCGCGCCCCTAGGGCGCGGCCTCTCTGCCTCCCTCCTTTATATACGTGGGCAGGGGCACCCCAAAGGCACAACAAGTCTTCTCTTAGCCTGTGCGATGCTCCCCTCCATGGTTACACACCTCAGTCATATCGTTGTAGTGCTTAGGCGAAGCCTTGAGCTGGTAACTTCATCATCACCGTCACCACGCCGTTGTGCTGATAGAACTCTCCCTCATCCTCAACTGGATCAAGATCTTGAGGGACGTCGTCGAGCTGAACATGTGCTGAACACGAAGGTATCATACGTTCGGTGCTAGGATCGGTTGAATCACAAAGACGTTCGACTACATCAACCACATTACTAAACGCTTCCGCTTTCGGTCTATGAGGGTACGTGGACACACTCTCCCCGCTCATTGCTATGCATCTCCTAGATAGATCTTGCATGATCGTAGGTAAAATTTTGAAATACTGCGTTCCCCAGCAGGGCCTCGAAGCGCAGAGTTTTGTAGGATAGTAGCAATTTTCCCTCAAGTGGATGACCTAAGGTTTATCAATCCGTGGGAGGCGTAGGAGGAAGATGGTCTCTCTCAAACAACCCTGCAACCAAATAATAAAAATTCTCTTGTGTCCCCAACACACCAAATACAATGTTAATTTGTATAGGTGCACTAGCTCGGCGAAGATATGGTGATACAAGTGTAATATGAGTAGATATTGATTTTTGTAATAAGAACAATAAAAAACAGCAAGGTAGCAATTGATAAAACGGAGCACAAACGGTATTGCAATGCATGAAAATGAGGCCTAGGGTCCGTACTTTCGCTAGTGCAATCTCTCAACAATGCTAATCTAATTGGATCATATAACCATCCCTCAAAGTGCGATGAAGAATCACTCCAAAGTTCTTATCTAGCGGAGAACATAAGAAATTTTTTGTAGCTATTCTTTCCGACCGATCTATCAAAAGTTTATACTACAATAACACCGAAGCAAATTCAGATTCATAATATGTGCAAATACAACATGGCATCACACCAAAACTCTACAACTCAAGTACTTTATTTAAAGGCTCCAAAGAGCCAAGGTATTACAAACATGGGTCTCATGACCCAACAATCATAGCATACAAATCAAAGCACATGCGGAAGCTTAACATGTCAGAGTACAGACATCTATAAATGAAAAAGGCTGAGAAGCCTAACTATCTACCAGATCCTACCGAGGGCACAATATCGTAGCTGAGGTATCAAGCTAAACGTCGAAGTCCACACGAAACTACTAGCGAGACTGAAGTCTCTCTGCAAAACATAAATTAAGCAAACGTGAGTACAAAAGTACCCAGCAAGACTTACATCAGAACTAACTAAATATGCATCGGTATCAATAGGGGGGTGGTGGAGTTTAACTGCAGCAAGCCAGCTTTGACTCGGTGGCTATCTTAAACTACGACTGCAAGTAACTCTTTTGAGGTGGCGCACACGAGTCCATATATTCACCAATCAATACACCTCTATGGATCTACTCCCGTCTACCTACGAGAACGCCATCCATAGCACTCACGCTTATCTTGGGCATTTTAGAGTATCCACTTCCACTTGTCTATGAACTATTATAGGCAACCCAGAAGTCCATTACCGCGGACACGGCTATTCGAATAGACCATTTATAACCCTACAGGGGTGTACTTCGTCACACATGTTTCCACCACTTAGCGTCTGCACATGACATGTGCTCGGTAGACTTCAAGCGAAAGCCGACGTGGGTGTAGACCACGACCTAACTAACCACACAAGTCTCTAGTCCAGGTTTATCGCCTATTCGGGTTCCATCCGCAAGGAAATCCGGCCGGGGTGTCCTCAACGGCCCCAAACGATGTGTACAGGGCCCCGAGACGCCAAACGGGCGCCCAGCATACCCGGCCACAGTGTATCTACCGCATCATAGCCCACCCCTAGGGTCAGCGCTACGCACGGCCGCCAACACATAACCTACAAACACCAGAAACTAGTTGCAACTCCTAGATAGAGGACGAGAGGGGTCAATAACTCGAGCGGGGTCATATTTCAGGGCCCAATGTGTGGTAGTAGCTGTTTCATGGATCACAAACACAGAACTCAGTTCCTCAGGACGGTTTCAGTGAGACAACCCACCATGTACTCCTACATGGCCTCTCACCGCTACCTTTACCAAATCGTGTTCACACACTTAGCTCACACACAGTAGGACATGTTCACACACCTCCGATTCATCCCCGATGAACCAGACCCGACATAACTCTATGCAATAGAAGGCATGACAAACAAGCATGAATGAGTAGGCACATCAGGGCTCAAACAACTCCTACTCATGCTAGTGAGTTTCATCTATTTACTGTGGCAATGACAGGTCATGGAAAGGATAAGGGGTTCAACTACCGCAACAAGTAACAGATGAATCGTTGTTGTCCTAATGCAGTAAAAGAGAGCAGGAGCGAGAGAGTGGGATTTGTATCGGAATGAGCAAGGGGGTTTTGCTTGCCTGGCACTTCTGAAGATAGTAAAGTTCTTCATCGGTGTCATCGAACTCTTCGTCGGAACCATGTCTATTAAGAGGGGAAAAATACCGGCAAACAAAGAGGAACACAATCCATGCAATGCAAAAATTATGGTGCATGATAGTGTCATGGCAATATGCTGTTGACTGACCTAATGCAACTAGCAATCATATTAAATGAAGTTGGTTTGAACCAAGGGTTCAAATTCAAACTCCATATGTGCTTATTTAAATGTCAATTATGCAAATTTCCCTGTACAACAACCCTAGGTTGTTCAAACATGCATGAAAATGCCATAAACAGATTCCTTGAATTTTTCTGATAATTTTTCATATATAATTTATTTCATTTGGAGTTACGGTTCAATTTCTATGATTTTTAGAAGTTTTGAACATTTTCTGGAATTTCCTGATTATTAATAAATCCAGAAAATGTATTACTGCATCAGCATCAGGTCATGCTGACGTCAGCAGGTCAACAGGGGCTGGTCTAGGTCAAACCTGACCTGTGGGTCCCGTCTGTCAGTGTCAATTAAACTAACTAAGTTTAGTTAGCGTTAAACTAATACTAACCTAGTTTAGTTAGTGGCCTAGGGCCCACACGGCAGTGAGTCAGGGGGAAGTCAAACCTAGTCAACCGGGGTCAAACTCGCCGGAGTTGACCCGCCGCTCGTCGCCGGCGAGGCCAGAGACGGTGGAGGGGCCCGGGATTTGGCCTCCGGCGACCAAATCGACGGCTGAGCCCATCTACGAGGAGCTGGAGCTCGCGCGCATCGACTGGTAGGGTTAGCTTGGGCCGGGGTGGTCTAAGACGCCGGCGGTGGCAATGGCAGCAGCGGCCGGAGTTCAGCCGAGCTCGGGGACGAGGCTATGGTGGCCATGGGGTTGTGTACTTGGCTCCCACGGCACCTACACGACACGGCGAGCATGTGGGTGAGCTTGGTTGGAGGCTACGGTGACCGTGGTCACGGCGGTGAGGAGCTCAGGCGGCGGCATGATTCGGTCATCGTCGAAACGATGGCTGCGGTGAGAAGCTGAGCACGGGAGCAAGGGGAGGAGGTGGAGAAGCTCACAGCGAGGCCGGAGGAGATCTCAGCGGCTCGGGGAAAGTCTGGCGCAGGCGGAACGGCGAAGACAATCTCCGGCGATCTGAGGAGGAAGACGATGGCGGAACGGCGACGCAGAGCTCCCGGTGAGACGTAGCTCGACGGGGAGGAAGAGGGCGTCGTGGCGGAGCTTCTTGACTCATCGGCAGGGCGAGGGGTGGTCGGTGGCCGTGGTGACAGCGAACGGCGGCGACGGGCGCGCTTGAGTGTGGCGTGGGAGAGAGGGTTAGAGGAGGGGGCGAGAGCAGAGAGTAATGGGGAGAGGCAGAGAGGGGTCCAGGGCGGCGACGAGGGAAGGATCGAGGCTCCCAGGTGGAAGCAGGAGGTGGCCGAAGCCGCACGCGCGCGTGGCATGCCTCTCCTCTGCCTATTGGTTGAAGGAAGAAGACGAGCGTGCCCCTGTGGGCTGGGCCAGCCATCTGGCCGTCCAAGTGGGCTGCACAGGAGGTAAGCTCAGGTACTGCTCTCTCTTTTTTATTTTTGTTTTCTATTTTCGGTTGTTTGTTTTGATTTGGTCTAAATACCAAATCAATTTGAAACTTCATGAAATAATTGTGTGAGCTAAATGTTCTCATCCAAAGCCACACAACAATTTTCAGAATTATTGAACATATATTTCTTATATAATAAATATATATCCAATTCAAATAGTTATTGAATTAATTTCAAATGACCAAAATAAATGTTTCTGAGCTCCTAAGAATATTGGTTTGAATTTTACCTTTTGCCAATATTTTTATAGAATACCAGGGACATTTTCTTGGACTCATTTGAGAAGATTTTAAAGTTGGTTATTTTTGAACTGATTTCTGAAGGTTTCAACAAACCTC
This sequence comes from Triticum urartu, assembly GCF_003073215.2. Classification (NCBI taxonomy): domain Eukaryota; kingdom Viridiplantae; phylum Streptophyta; class Magnoliopsida; order Poales; family Poaceae; genus Triticum; species Triticum urartu. The sequence goes on from NC_053026.1 coordinate 64,581,689, forward strand.
AATTCAACTTTCAGAAATTTTAGACATGATGCATGAGTGCAGATGCAACTATTTCACTGAGGTATTCTAGGGCTGTGACAGAGTGCCTCGCTCCTCCGCGCCGGTCCCACCGTGCCGCCCAGCTCGCCAGAGCGCCGCCCGGCGCCGCCGCCGGAGCAGACCAGGAGCGTTCCCACCACCTTGCAGATTGCTGCCGCTCACCGTGGTCGTTGCCGCGCCACCGGACCTCCCCGGATTCGTCACCCTCGCCATGGATCTGTTTCCCGTGCGGCCTCGCCGCCCCTTCGTCCGCTCGCCAGAGTACGAACGCGCCGGCGCCGCCATGGCCTCCTCCTGCTCGAGTTCGAGGAGTAGGCAGAGGAGCTGCCTGATCCCGCGCCCGACCTCGGGTGGGCCACGGCCTCGTCGCCGGCCCACGTCCTAGGGCCAGCCGGCCTCCTCTCCGCGTCTGGGCCAAAGCCCATGGTGAGCACCCCCTATTCACCGACTTGTGCGCATGACAGCTATACAACACTCAGATTTTGGTCCGATAATTTCTGCCAAGTCCCAAAGCCTGATAATTTTCACGCCATGTTCATCGCATCATTACTCTGTGACCATAGCTCCGTTTCATGCCCATGACATATCAAAATGTTCATTGTGAGATGCTTTTCATTTCATTACATTGTGACATGCTAGATTGAGTTCATCTGGGTGCTGAAATCATTTATGCAAGACTGCTATAAATTGTTTACTACTGCTGCTTATCAGTTTAGGGTGATGTGTCATTTTTGCCACATTTGATGTATGCTTCATATGGGCATGAGCTCTACATGTGTTTTGATCTATGCCATGCCATGTTTACAGAGGTGCTTGCCATGTATTTTTGTGATCAATGTGGTGACTAGCACAAGCATGTGAAGTAGCCTTTATGTTATTGCTCATTTCAGGGACTTAGGATTTTACAAAGTCCTTTTCCTGCTGTTATTTTTATGCCATGTAACCATGATGCTATAGTGAGATCCATGCTTGTTTTGAGTACCTTCAGTAAGGGTGTTTTGGACATATGGTTATGCTCTATCCATCCATGTCAATGTTTGAAATTATGGAGTGCCCTAGCATGTCTTAATCTTGCTCTAATTTTGCTATAAAATGTTCCAGGCAGATTGTTTACATGTTAATCAATTTTGCCATGGTTGTTGTTGTTGATCCATGCATGCTATGAACTTGATCTTGCCATGGTTAGCTTCATGAACATGTCTTCTTGCTGATGCTATGCTTTTTTGTCATGCAAGGCTTTGTGATGAGTGATTTTAGCTCACAAAGATGCCTTCATAATTCTATTTATGCCATGCTCTATTTTCTGCTAAGTCTGAATCTGTTCATAAAACTTGCTATGTTTACATGGGTGCCATCATATCTTTTGTGCCTTTATGGCTTATGATCAGTAAGAGACTTTTGTTCTATGCATTTAGTGGATTCATGCCATGCCTTTGTTTGCTATGATATGTTCCTGCATCATGTTGTTTGCTTGCTCTAAACATTGCTTCCCGATGTTATTCCTGGCATGTTAGTATTTTCACTAAGTTTGTGAAGCTGATATCTTTTGCATTTTTGCCATGCTTGTTTGAACCTGCTCTTGTGTGATTTTGCTGTATCTCAGTGTTCGTGTTTTGTCAAGCATATTGAGTAGATCACTGCTATGTGCTTTGTTGTTATGTTTGAGTGCATTAGCTTAGTTTCTTATTGCATTCTAGATGGCATCATGCTGTTAATCGCAGAATTGTGCCATTCTTGTTTTGCTTGCCATTTGCAAACCGTGCATCCGATTCTGGCGATCTTTATATCGATTTTGACCGAAATCATCTCATCTTTCCAGCGGCACACTTGGTTTTCCAAGTTGATGCCTTGTTCATTCTTTCCCTTTCGGAGCACACATATGCATTGCATATCATGTCTTGCATATCATGCCATGTTTTGCATCATGTTGCTTGTGCATTGCACCGTGGTTAATTGTTGTTCCTTTGCCTGTGTTCTTGCTTTGGGTAGTGCCGGGAGACGAGTACGTGATCGAGGAACCTGTTGAGTACGCTTACGAGGATCAAGCTTTCGTCAATGCTAAGAACTTTGCAGGCAAGATGACCATACCCTCGAAATCACTTCTATCTTTGCTTGCTAGTTGCTCGCTCTTTTGCTATGCCGCGATACCTGCCACTTGCTTTATCATGCCTCCCATATTGCCATGTCAAGCCTCTAACCCACCTTTCCTAGCAAACTGTTGTTTGGCTATGTTACCGCTTTTGCTTAGCCCCTCTTATAGAGTTGCTAGTTGCAGGTGAAGATGAAGTTTGTTCCATGTTGGTTATCCAGCTATGAGGGTGCCTCGATTCTCGGGAAGCATTAAAGATAAAAGATCTGTTGAAGAATGACGTCATGAAAGTCTTTTGCATTTCCAAGAGATGACATCATGGCGGGTTACAGAGTTTTGTCAGGCAGAAGAAGATGGATTTCATCTAAGTGTTGAAGATTGACAAAGAACAAAGTTCAAAGTCAACCTGGGGCCTAATGTTGGAGATATAGCTACCAGGTATGACCCGCCCAGGAGGGGTCGGGTCAACCCCAATGGCGGGTTACAAAAGAAGCCCAGTGATATTCAAAGTGATAGTTTATTAAGACTTGTAGAAGGTCTAAAGCCCAAAGGCAATTTGAGGCCCAACATTGTAAACTGCCATATGTAAAGAAAGGCATATAAAAGAAGTCACCAAGCCGGACACGTTTTATGAGCCGGCCGAGACTCTGTAGGCCGCCAGGCGTCCACCCGTGCATATAAGGGGATGACCCGGCGGCGGTTTAGGACAAGAAACAACCACATCGATAACCAAGCCGGCGAGTCGAGCCCCTTGGAGATCGTAACCTCAGCAATACCAATCTCAACTAGACGTAGGCTTTTACCTTCATCGTAAGGGGCCGAACTAGTATAAAAACTCTCTCTCGTGTCCTTTATCACGATTAACCCCTTTAAGCTTCCTAGTGCGATGGCCCTACGACTAAGTCCTTTCTCTAGGACATCTGCCGTGTCAACTCCATGACAGTTGGCGCCCACCGTGGGGCCAGCGCACGGTGGATTTGAGTTCTTGAAGGGCAACTTCGAAGGGCTCAAGGGATACGCTATGGGCCGGATGACCAAGAGTCATCGCGGCAAGCTCTACATCTGCGACGAAGGCTGGGGCCCTGAGGCCGGCTCAATCGAGTACGGGTACCGGGTCCCCTTCGGAGGAATTCACGTCTTCATCGGCAGATCGGCGAGTCAGGCCCTGAGCCGGATGTCCACACCGACCTCATCGAAACGGCTCAGCGTGCAAAGACCGCCCGTGTGCAATCTGTCGTGAAGCATGCCTTCGTAGGCTGCATCCACGGCGGTGAATACTTTGAAGGATCGGTAATGGGCGGTGAGACGGCCGTCTGTTCTGACACTGCATCGTCAACAGGCGAGACAGATTCTTTTTACCAGTTACAAGACGACATGCTCGGGGGTTGTTCCGATGGCAGCAGTATTCCGGACCCCTTTGAGCCGCCGAATTGAACGGAGTCTTCATGGCAGGCACACTGCCTGGACAGAACTCCACCGCAGCAAAAGCAGCAGCTACCGGGTCGGCTGCAGCCGGGTCAGGAGACCCCACGTGCCCCTAGCTCAGATTTTAATGGACCTCATGGATAAGCTGACGGCTCTGTTAACCGCCATGGTAGATAAAGCCCAGCACGACGCAGAGGTGGCATGCGTACACGAGGGGATGGTGCAAGCCAAGGAAAATCTAGCCGTGGAGGAGACCCGGATGGCAGCCGAACGAGCAGCTTTGGATGCTCGTGCTCAACAACTTCAAGCAGAAACTTTCCGGCTCTCGGTGGATCTTAACGCATCAAATGAGGTCATGAGGAGGAGGCATCAGAAAACTCAGTCGCGCCTACCTCTGACGCTAGATCCGAGGAACCTGTTCCACACACCCGGGGCTGGGGGGAGCAACCCGCCGGAGGCAAACCGGGTCACGACACCCGGTGCACCAGTTCAGCCACGCGCCATGGAGCCACCGTGTATAAACGCAGCTCCTCCTCATTATGTGCCAACACCTCCAGGTCAGTTCTCCAACCCTCTGGAAAACCTCATCACCGCGTCGGCTCGTTTGGCGGCTCTCCCAGTGGAAGGCGACTCGCCGGCGGCAATTGAAACCCGGAGGGTAAGAGAACTACTTCAAACAGCTCTGGCCCAGCAAGATGCATACTCCTACAGTCGAGACAGGATCCATTCAACTCCTCGCCCAAGCCGGAGCCCGAGTTACAGTAGGCACATGGAGTCTGCAGAGATGTCAAGTAATGCTCAGCGCCACAACCGGCCATATAGGCACGAGCCGGTGCGGGCTGGAGCCCTTAATTTAGCGGATCAAGAGAGGATTCGTCAAGAAGCGGAACGAGCGGCTCAAATGGCGGCAGAGCAGGCGGCTCATCAGACCTTTTCGGCTTATCCAGCAACCTCGGTTGAGGCAGGAGTGGCCACAAGAACCGGAGGTGTGCCTTGCTTGGTGTCGGCCATACGCAATGAGCGGTTGCCAAAGGACTTCAAGGGGCCTCGTAAGGTACCTAATTACACGGCTGACCTACAGCCGGGGGCTTTGATTGAGAGTTATGAGATGGCTATGGAACTATTGGAGGTTAGCGACGCTGCAATGGCCAAGTATTTTACCATGATGTTGGATGGAACAGCTCGTACTTGGTTGAAAGGATTGCCACCCAATTCTATCGGTTCATGGGCAGAGTTGAAGGCCCGGTTCATCCAGAACTTTAAGGACACGTGTAAGCAACCTATGTCGATTGTGGACCTGACCAATTGCAAGCAAGAGGATGGTGAATCCACAACCCATTGGGTGTGCCGGGTCAAGGAAATAATACATTCGTCTGATAAGATGGATGCTAGCTCAGTAGTTTTAATGTTGGAGAAAAATTGCCGTTTTGAACCTCTGAAGCAGAAGACGGGGTGGCTCAAATGTGACTTTAATGACATGGGAACATTGATGGCGGCCCTCGTCTAGTATGCTGATTCTGATACCACTAAGGACCCGGCGTCTGACGAAGAAAAGGCAACGAAGGGAAAGAAGAACGGCAACGGCAAGGGTCACCAGCATAACCCGACAAATCAGGGAGGTAATAAACATAAGGCTGATGAGTTTGTTGCTAATACCAATGCACAGGGTGGTAATCAACAGCGCAAGGGCAGACAGCCCCCTCGATCGGGCGGGTCAAGCCCCACCCTTGAACAGTTGTTGAATTGAACCTTGTCCAAAGCATGGCACCCGGGAGAAACCAGCTACTCACCTATGGAAGGATTGCACGATCATGAAGGCATTTAAAAATTCAAATGCGTTCGATGGGGGTCACGGCACATGTGGCGGTTTAGGTGGAGGCGGCTTTCAGGGCCCGGGCGCCGGTTCAGGCGGAGGAGGTTTTCACGGTTAAGGTTATCCTGGTCACCAAGGGGGATATAATCAGCAACCCGGCCAGGGTAATCAGCAGCAGCAATCCGGTTATCAGAGCAACCCGAAGCAGCTGAGTAGTGGGCAATACCATGTATTTACCACCAGTTTATGTAAAAGGGACCAGAAACTTCACAAGAGAGCCGTCAATGCCATTGAGCCGGCGGTTCCACGCTATCTACGGTGGTCAGAACAGCCTATTGTGTGGAGCAGAGAGGATCACCCTCCTTGGGTTGATAATCCGGGTCACTTGGCTTTGGTAGTAGCACCTCAGGTTGGTGGATACAAGTTTACTAAAGTACTCATGGACGGAGGCAGCAGCATCAACATCCTCTACTATGAGACGTTCCGTCGGATGGGATTGACTGATAAAAATCTTAAACAATCCAGCACTATTTTTCATGGTGTGGTACCTAGTAAGTCAGCATATCCAGTTGGTAAGATTGAACTAGAAGTAGCCTTTGGGGATGAGTATGACTCCAGAGCGGAGAAATTAACCTTTAAGGTGGTTAAGATCAAGAGCCCATATCATGCTCTGTTTGGGTGGCCGGCTTAAGCCAAGTTCATGGCTCGGCCATGTTATGTGTATTTGCAGCTCAAGATGCCGGGTCATAAGGGCACCATTACGGTACATGGGAGCCGGAAGATAGCCTTGGAGTGTGAAGAAGGTGATGTTGCCTATGCTGAATCTGTCTGTGCAACATAAGAGTTAAAATTTTACAAAGATCATGTTGACCCGGCGGACATGACGTCATTAAAGAAACCCACAACAGAGCATGAGCCGGTGTTGAAATTCAAATTAGCTGATGACACCAAGATGGTTGATTTCATGCCTGGCGATTCATCCAAACAGTTCATCATCAGCGCAAACTTGGATCCAAAATAGGAAAGCGCGCTCATCGAGTTCATCCGTGAGAACCGGGACATCTTTGCATGGAAACCTTCAGACATGCCGGGTGTCCCGAGGGAACTCGCTGAGCACACTCTTAATATTGATCCAAAATTTAAACCTGTCAGACAGTTTCTCCGACGGTTCAATGAAGAAAGGCGCAAGGCCATTGGAGAAGAGGTGGCCCGGCTCTTAGCAGGCGGGTTCATTGTGGAGGTCTTTCACCCAGAGTGGTTAGCTAACCCGGTGCTTGTACTAAAAAAGAATGGCACCTGGCGTATGTGTGTAGATTACACAGATCTGAACAAAGCTTGTCCGACTGATCCTTTTGCTCTCCCTCCTATTGATCAGATCATTGATGCTACTGCGGGTTGCGCACATTTGAGTTTCTTGGATGCTTATTCCGGTTATCATCAGATTAAGATGGCGATCGAGGATCAGGAGAAGACAGCTTTTATTACTCCCTTTGGAGCTTTCTGCTATGTGTCTATGCCTTTCGGGCTTAAGAGTGCCCAGGCGACTTACCAGCAGTGTGTGCAGAATTGTCTTCACGATCAGATTGGGCGTAATGTTCATGCTTACGTGGATGACATAGTGGTGAAATCCAGGAAAGAGTATACCTTAATCATAGATCTGAAAGAGACTTTTGATAATCTCCGAGTCTACGAGATGATGCTTAACCCGGCCAAGTGTGTTTTTGGAGTCCCAGCTGGCAAGCTTTTGGGTTTTTTGGTGTCCAACCGAGGTATTGAAGCTAACCCGGAGAAAATCAAGGCAATTACATCCCTAGCCAAACCAACATGTGTCAATGATGTCCAACGGTTGGCGGGTTGTGTTGCTACTTTGAGCCGGTTCATAAGCCGGTTAGGGGGAAAGGCAGTGCCTCTGTATCAGATGATGAAGAAAACCGATGCTTTTGTTTGGAGCGATGTTGCAAACGCTGCTTTTGAGGATCTAAAGACACAGCTTGCTGAGCCGCCAGTCCTGGCTGCTCCAATTGAGAAAGAGCCGTTATTGTTATACGTGGCTGCCAACTCACGAGCTGTTAGCGTGGCTATTGTGGTAGAGCGCAAGGAGGCTGGCAAGGAGCATCCAGTTCAACGGCCGGTTTATTACGTTAGTGAAGTGCTAATTGAATCTAAGCAACGATATCCACATTGGCAGAAGCTTGTATATGGGGTGTTCATGGCAAGCCGGAAGCTTAAGCATTACTTTCAGGGACATCCAATCACTGTGGTTAGCTCAGCTCCTTTGGGAGACATTATTCAAAACAGAGAAGCCACTGGGCGAATCACCAAGTGGGCAATAGAGCTTCGGTCTCATGGGTTGAAGTATGTTCCACGTACTGTGATCAAATCTCAAGCCCTGGCTAACTTTATCAACGACTGGACAGAGATGAAGATGCCAGAAGAGAAACCAGACAACACGTATTGGACTATTCATTTTGATGGGTCCAGGCAGTTGGAAGGGTTGGGGGCTGGAGTTGTGCTAACTTCCCCACGATGTGACAAATTTTTTTATGTGTTACGGTTGATGTTTCCTTGCACTAACAACGCAGCAGAGTATGAAGCCTTGCTCCATGGTCTTCGAGTGGCGAAAGAGATGAGCTTGAGCTAGGTCAGATGTCTTGGTGACTCGGATCTCGTGGCTCAACAAGTATCTGGCAAGTGGGATTCCAAGGACCCTCCCATGGCGGCTTATCGCCGGGAGGTTGATGCCATTGCAGGACATTTTACAGGTTATCAGGTGGAGCACATTGACCGTCAAAAGAACAAAGCAGCTGATGCCTTAAGCCGGTTGGGGTCTCAGCGTAAGCCGGTGCCACCTAACACCTTTTTGGATGTTTTGCATAACCCCTCTGTCAAGTTGCCCACAGAAGAAGATTTAGCTATTCCTGACCCGGAGGCGCAGTTGGTAGCGGCTCTTCATGTTATCACAGATTGGACGGTGCCATTCTGGGTTTACATGACCCCGGGAGAGTTGCTAGCGGATGAGACCCTAGCTCGACAGATAACCCGGCGGTCTAAGTGCATGATGATTTCGGATGGAGAGTTATATCATCGCAGTGTTTTCGGAGCGTTTCAGCGATGTGTTTCCCCCGAAGAAGGTCAAGAAATCCTTCGTGAGATCCATGAAGGCGATTGTGGTCATCATGCCGGGACAAAATCTTTAGTGGCCAAGGCGTTTCGTCACGGTTTTTACTGGTTGACGGCTCACGCTGATGCAAAATATCTGGTCAGTAGATGTGATGGATGTCAAATATTTGCACGACGAGCGCATGTGCCGGCTCAAGAGCTCCAGATGATTCTAATCACTTGGCCGTTTGCGGTCTGGGGACTTGAGATGGTGGGACCTTTCAAAAGGTCTAAAGATAAAAAGACACATCTCTTGGTGGCAGTTGATAAGTTCACCAAGTGGGTTGAGGCGGAGCCTGTGAGTAAGTGTGACGCAGCCATGGCAGTTCAATTCATGAAAAAAGTGATCTTCTGTTTCAGTTTTCCACACAGTATTATCATGGACAATGGCACTAATCTGTCCCAAGGGGCTATGGAAGAGTTTTGTCAACAAGAACACATCCGGCTTGATGTTTCTTCTGTAGCTCATCCTCAATCCAATGGTCAAGCTGAGAGAGCCAATCAGGAAATTTTGAAAGGGCTAAAACCCCGGCTTATGGTTCCTTTACAGCGAACACCGGGTTGTTGGGTAGAGGAATTACCCTTGGTGTTATGGAGTATCAACACTACGCCCAATAGGTCTACAGGTTACACACCTTTCTTCATGGTTTATGGAGCAGAAGCAGTATTGCCTAGTGACATCTGTCATGACTCGCCCCGTGTGGCGGCTTGTGTTGAAACTAATAATGAACAAGCCAGACAGGATGCACTTGACTTGTTGGATGAAGAAAGAGACTTAGCAGCGGCCCGGTCAGCAATTTATCAACAGGACCTACGTTGTTATCACAGCTGCCGGGTTAAGTCCAGAACTTTTCACGAAGGCGACTTGGTGCTTCGGCTCATCCAGGATCTTTCAGATGCACACAAGTTATCTCCACCTTGGGAAGGACCTTTTGTGGTCAGTAAGAACCTAAACAACGAGTCATATTACCTCATTGACGTTCGAGAGCACAAAGACTCACGTAAGTCAGAGGAAGAGACCCGCCGGCCGTGGAACATTGCTCAACTTCAGCCATACTACACCTGAGCCACCGGCTCTCATCATGTACATATGTTCACATTGTATATACCATGATAAGCAATAAAGTAAGACCATCGGTCTCTTTTCCTTTCAAAAGACTACGTTTTTTTCTCATTTTCCAATGACTATTAAGGAGCTGATCATATTTGAATCAAGTCTAACCTTTTTCCGGCTTATGATCATATCCGAATCTAGATGCAAATCTCATGGTCACTTGGGGGCTTCCTGTTCAAACATAGGTCGTACTCGAACCAAAGAGAACATAGCTGTCGTAACCCTCTTGATCGGCTCAAGGCCAAAACTCACTTGGGGGCTTCTTGATCATATCCGAATCATAGCTCAACCCTTTTGAGTCCGACTTGGATCGTATTCGAATCAGGGTCGTTAAAAACCTCTCAAGGTCATTTGGGGGCTTCCTGTTCGAACATAGGTCGTATTCGAACCAAAGAGAACATAGCTATCGGTACCCTCTTGATCGGCGCAACGCCAAAGCCACTGGGGACTATATGGTCGTATTCGAACCTTAGCTTAACCCCTTTGGTCCGGTTTACTGATCGTATTCGAATTAGAAACCCCCACCTTTTTTGAATATAGGGTTAAATTATGTTTATTACTATATTATTTGCCTTTTTAGCTTTTTGTTGTTTCAATATTGCAAACAATTGGCCTGGTCTTCTTCACCGGCTCAACTATTTGGCAGCGCCGCCGCCCGGGTCACTCACACCGGCGGCTTACGGATCAAAAGGTACAGCCTATCATGGTATAGTAATTATTGAGTATTCATCACCTGGGTTATTTAAACCGGCGATCTAAGGATCAAAAGGAACAAGGTATGGTTATTACTTATACGCACTTACCTGCTGCGTTAACTAAAGATTTAGCCTTTATCCTTTATTTATATTTGTCTTTAGTTTTTATTGAGGTGAATATATTGGCTATAAATTAGGTGTTTAAACCCGTCTGGTTTTAAACCGCCAAGCCAGTCTTTTCTTTGTATTTACAGGAACATAGTTCAAACATTGAAGAGACAAACATTAAACGATGCATACATTGGCATCTGGAAACACAGATTCACATAGAAGTATTTTATGCGCGATGGCATAATCAAACATGCGGTGGTTTAACAACTAAGTTATTACAAGGCTTTATAAGCCCATGAAGATGCTCATTGTCCCTCCCTCGCCGGTTCACCACCTTCTGTTTGCTGGAAGTTGGGTTTTTAACCAATCAAAGCCATTCAAGGCGACAAATTCGGCTTCGCCGTCTATCAGGCCAACCGGATCAACCTCCGGGGCAAATGTATCTTCTCTCACTGGTGGGATCAAATCTATTACTTTATATGAGGGAGTGGCCATCTTTTTACTCTCACTATCAAAACCCAGCTGGTACTTGTCGACATTGGTGTCGTCTCCAAGGCTAGTCGCCTGAGGCCGGACTTCGCGTACAGAAGCCATGAAGTCATCCTGATCAAAAGGAGACCCATCCTCCTTCACGGTGGGATAGCCCCTTGCTACGTCCGCCACGTCTAGGTCTGGCACCCAAGCCTTAGAGCGGCTTAGGGCATTCAAGGCTCCGGCTCACGCGTAGGAGAATTTTACTTCTTGGAACCTGGCAGGAAGGATAGACAGCTTCTTTAGGACATCGCTGAGCCGGTTGGGTCCTTGATTAGTAGGAGAGATGGAAGCCAGAGCTCGTTGTGCGCCGATATACAATTGTTCAACCAAAGAATATACTGCCTTCAGTTTTATCAACGGGTCTTGGCTCAGATTCTTGCTTCGAGGACCTACATAAATTTTAATCAGTTGGTGGATTATACCCCGGTTTGGCAAAAAACACATAAAAGATCACGTCAGGCAACGTACCAAAGATAGCAGCTACCATCTGACACACCCGCCCCTTTAAACCGTTTAGTTCTATTGAAATCTCTTTGAGAGCTGTTTCAGCTGTCTTAGCTCGTTGGGTCAGAAGTGTTTTTTCCTTTTCCCAAGTTTTCTCCTTGGCAGCAAAGCTGGTCTTCAAATTTTCCATTATAGAGAGGCTTATTTGCAGTTTGGAGTTATAAGATTTGATTTTTGTCTCCTGACTTGCTAGCCGGGTCTTTGCGTCAGTCAATTGAGAGTTCAACTCAGACAAGGCATTCTGTACAAACATTCAGATAAGTCAAGACTTGGTTTCAAATTCAAGATTCCAAATTCAAGGTTCAAGTCCAAGTACTTTACAAACAAACCACTTGACACTTGGGGGCTAATGTATGCCAAATCAAATTTCTATAATTCTACAAACATATTTAAATTCCTAAGTACTTTACAAAGTAACAACACTTGGAACTTGGGGGCTAATGTATGCAGTTCAGCAAGTTTATCAATGTTAAGCCGGAGTATTAAATACTTTGAAAACGGTCTTAAAACAATTTTAAAGTACCGATTCATTTATGATCAAAATGAACTGGTCCTTGGGGACTACAGGTGAAGTTTTGTTCTATCAATGTCCAGCAAAGATTCAGAGGTAAAAGTCTTGGCCTATATTTTAAAGTCTACATGTTATTCTGTTTCTCTCATAATCTGAAGACTTTGGGGCTGAAGGAATACAAGTAAACCGGAAAAATGTACCTCATACTTCAACTGAAGCTGCTTGACCATCTCAATCTCAGACTCGTGACTGGAGTGTACATGACTGAGATAGCCAGATAAAATGTCAGTGGCATTAAGACGGTCATAATTGGCAACGTCAAAGCAAACTTTCTGCCTCTCCAACGCCTCTTGCTTTGATGTAAACCGGGCCAGCACTGTTGGGTTCCCCGGCTCAACAAAGCGGCTCCAGGTAATTTGAACATCTTGAGCAGATGGAGACGGAGGGTTGGCTGAGCTTGACGGTCCAGTTGTAGAAGGATTCATGGTGGCTTCGTCAAAAGACAGCTCAGGAGGATTTGTTTCATTGTCAATAGGCGGGTCTCCTGGAGCATCAGTTAAGGGAAAAGGCGGCCTAGCCAGGTCAGACGGCAGCACTGGCGGGTCTTCCACCGGTTTTGCTGCCTTCGCCTTTTTTGATTTAGCTTGGCCGCTAAAAATGTTCTAGGATTGTCAGTATAAATATAGAATTGAAAACCCGGAAGAAAAGAGGATTTCTGATTACCCGGGAGATGTCTTAAAAGCCGGGAATTGGGTTTGCGAAGAGTCGCCAGAGGAATGAGACACCTCCTGAAAGAATAATAAAGAGTTAAAATAAATACAACGACAAGGATCCATTAAGAAGAGTTAAAGACAAAAATAAGTAAACCTCATTCGGACGTTTCCGAGGAGTTTGTTGAGGGACGACAGTCGGTTCATCTTCAAACCCAGCCTCATGGTGGCTTTCATGTTGCTGCTTTTTCAAATGAAAGTTGGGATCCAAATGAGCTAAAGGGTTAGAAAACCTTACTTTATGGATCACTCGTCGAACTTTGTGTCTTGGTAAGGGCTCTGAGTCGGGGGAAATAATAGTTACCTCTGCTTCCCCGGCCTGACTGGCCCAGTGTCATCCTGGTAAGGATCAGTGTCAGTAAGATTGTTAAAAAATTAGCCAAGGGAATCAAGGGCTACCTCTGAGTTAGATGTGTCATCAAGTTTCATCAAATCTTCAGCAGTGGTCTTCTTTTTCTTCTTCGACTTCCGGGTCGTTTTCTTGGCATTCATGGCGGCGGTTTTCGCCTTCTTGGCAGCTTCATGGTCATATTTTACTTTCCAAAAGTCAGGATTATCCTACAAAGACAAGAGGAAAGATCAGTGCTAAACAATACGGCTGGGCAAAATACCAAGGGAAAGAGATCAGAATATCCTTACCTCTGGTACCGGGTTATGTTTATAGAAGGGATTTAACCCAACAATACTGCAGTCTTCATATTTCCCGTTCACCAAAAGGTTTGACATTGAGACAATGTCTTCTTCGGTTAGTTGAACTAGGCTATGACGAAGAGAGTCGTCCGAGCCTCCACCATATTCATAGATCAATTTTGACCGACGGCTTATTGGAATAACCCGCCATGAGATCCAGCAGCGGGTCAGATCAACTTCAGTTAAATCGTTCCCCAACAAAGTGTTGATTCTTCTGATGGATGGAAGCAGCCTCTTATGTTCAGCAACAGTAAGTTTATCTGGGAGTGTGAACTTGGAGTCAAGACGATCGGGGCGGTAACCCGACAGCGGTTTCTCGTTGGCTGGTGAGATGTCCTGACAGTAAAACCAAGTTTGGTTCCAGTCCTTTGGGTGACTTGGTAAAACTATGAGAGGGAACACAGCACCCTGCCGGCGCTAAATTGAGATGCCTCCGAGCTCTAAGCTAGGACCGTTGGTGCACTCGTTCTTCCGGTTCAGATAGAAGTATTCTCTAAACAGTTCTACAGTCGGCTCTTGCTGAAGGTATACCTCACAGAGCACTTGGAAATTACAAATATTGGATATGGAATTGGGCCGAATGTCCTAAGGATGAAGTTTGAAAAAGTGAAGGACCTCTCTGAAGAATTTTGAACCGGGCGGTGAGAAGCCACGGTTCATGTGGTCAGTGAAAACAATCACCTCGCCGTCTTTTGGATTGGGTTGTTCTTCTTCCGGGTCAGGAGCGCGATAAGACATGACGTTTTTTGAGGGCAGAAACCCAATGAGGAAGAACTCTTTTAAACGTTCCTCAGTTATGGTTGAGGGGACCCAGTTACAGATAGTGGGTGTCTTTGACGGCATAATGTGCAAGGAACGAAAAAAAGGAAAAAACATCATGTCGGTTCAGTTTACGGTAAGATTAATAGTTAAAGGATGAAGATGTAAAACAAGTAATGGCGGCTTATCTAAGGGCTAATGGCATATAAGGAAAAGAAATCCGGAGCGGTAAGCCGCCATGACTACAGATTCCTTCAGAAAGCGGATTCAGCTAAGTCTTGGCATAAACAAGTTTCACCAACCTATTATTATTATTTTGGATCAAATGGCCGTCGCAAAAAAGAAAATATTCTAGACCTAAAAATCTAGTACAGATGAATTCGTCAGCTATAATGAAGCATCTATACAGGAAAAAGGGATCTACTGATATAAAAAATGGACGCAAAACAACTACTGCGCGAGTTATACTTCCTTTTTGGATCAGAAGAAGTTGCGGAAGAAGAACTACAAGAAGATCCATGATGAACATCAAAGAACATTGATGAAATCGCAAACCTAATACAGATCTAGGTGCAAGAGAAGGAAGGAACGTACAAGATGCAGGTCTACTGCGAAGAGTCGCCGCGTTTTCTCTGGACAAACTCAGGGTGATGCTGCGGCCGGCGTTGAGGGCGACGGTGAGTGCTACGGCGGCGGCGGAGCTCGAGAGGCAGAGAAGGGTAGCGACAGGAAGAAGACAGAGAGAAAGAGAAGAATCAGGAAGGCTGGGGCAAGCCTATTTATAAGGGAAGGTGTGAACAGACAGGCACGAAAATCAAGGGAGAACTGAATAATGGTTATCCAGCTATGAGGGCGCCTCGATTCTCGGGAAGCATTAAAGATAAAAGATCCTTTGAAGAATGATGTCATGAAAGTCTTTTGCGTTTCCAAGAGATGACGTCATGGCGGGTTACAGAGTTTTGTCAGGCAGAAGAAGATGGATTTCATCTAAGTGTTGAAGATTGACAAAGAACAAAGTTTAAAGTCAACCTGGGGCCTAATGTTGGAAATATAGCTACCAGTTATGACCCGCCCAGGAGGGGCCGGGTCAACCCCAATGGCGGGTTACAAAAGAAGCACAGTGATATTCAAAGTGATAGTTTTTTAAGACTTGTAGAAGGTCTAAAGCCCAAAGGCAATTTGAGGCCCAACATTGTAAACCGCCATATGTAAAGAAAGGCATATAAAAGAAGTCACTGAGCCGGACACGTTTTATGAGTCGGCCGAGACTCTGTAGGCCGCCAGGCGTCCACCCGTGTATATAAGGGGATGACCCGGTGGCGGTTTAGGACAAGAAACAACCAGATCGATAACCAAGCCAGCGAGTCGAGCCCCTTGGAGATCGAAACCTCAGTAATACCAATTTCAACTAGACGTAGGCTTTTACCTTCATCGTAAGGGGCCGAACTAGTATAAAAACTCTCTCTCATGTCCTTTGTCCCGATTAACCCCTTTAAGCTTCCTAGTGCGATGGCCCTACGACTAAGTCCTTGCTCTAGGACATCTTCCATGTCAACTCCACAACAAAATGTCTTGTAACCGGGATTCCAAGTCTGATCGGGTCTTCCTGGGAGAAGGAATATCCTTCGTTGACCGTCAGAGCTTGTGATGGGCTAAGTTGGGACACCCCTACAGGGTTTGAACTTTCGAAAGCCGTCCCCGCGGTTATGGGCAGATGGGAATTTGTTAATGTCCGGTTGTAGAGAACTTGACACTTAACTTAATTAAAATGCTTCAACCGCGTGTGTAGCCGTGATGGTCTCTTCTCGGCGGGGTCCGAGAAGTGAACACGGTTCTTGTGTTATGCTTGAACGTAAGTAATTTCAGGATCACTTCTTAATCATTTCTAGCTTCTTGACCGTGCTTTGCTTCTCTTCTCACTCTCTTTTGCGTAAGTTAGCCACCATATATGCTTAGTGCTGTAGTTCCACCTCACTACCCTTTCCTACCCATAATCTTAAATAGTCTTGATCTCGCGGGTGTGAGATTGTTGAGTCCCCATGACTCACAGATACTTCCAAACAGTTGCAGGTGCCGATGATACCAGTGCAGGTGATGCAACCTAGCTCAAGTGGGAGCTCGATGAAGATCTTGTTCATTGTGTTGTTTCGTTTCCTATTGATCAGTAGTGGAGCCCAGTTGGGACGATCAGGGATCTAGCATTTGGGGTTGTCTTTCTTTATTTTGGTTCCGTAGACGGACCTTGATTGTATTTTGGATGATGTATGATATTTTTATGTATTGTGTGAAGTGGCGAATCTAAGCTGACTCTTTATCCCTTTCTTATTCAGTACATGGGATGTGTAAAGATTACCCCTCTTGCGACATGCCTACCATGCGGCTATGCCTCTAAGTCGTGCCCCGACACGTGGGAGATAAAGCCGCATTGTGGGTGTGACACTCCTCCTCCTCTGCCTCTTACGGAGCGCGCTCAGCAGAGGAGAGGTTGCCGGAAGTAGCACAAAGCCCCTCCGTGGTAGTAGTAGTATTTAGGGGCTATTTTGTTCAGTTCATCTGACTATAGATGTGTGGTTGAACTGTACAACATACTTAAAATTAGCTAGTATATATAGTTGAACTAGCTATTTCAGTACATGGTTGGCAACAATTGGGGAGAAGTTTGGTCGGTTCAGCTGTCGAGTTGAACTGTTTGTATAAATTAAGAACGACTGCTTAATGTATGAATGAAATCTATGCTTAATTACTCAATTTTAGTTGCAAAAATTACATAGTGCTAATGATCTCTAGCTGCATATTTTGACAAATCACAATGTTACAAGGATTGACAAATGGCAATGTTACTAGATCAACAAATGTAAATCTTTCCAGTTTGACAAATGGCAACATACCCAATATGACAGATGCAAATCTTACCAAATTGTTTGTATGTGGTTGCACACGGGTCATCCAGAACAACCGTTTTCATAGAAGGGATGCACAAATCCTGCGCTGCTCTCACTTTACATATGGGTGTTCTATCTAAATTGTTTGCGATCAAGAGCTGCAGAAATCCTACTCAGCACATTTTCTCTTGGCTTCCTGGGGAAGCTGTCGGTTTGCATACGTGTGTTCTAACTAAAACGTTTGCGATGAGTGTTTATGTTAAAAAGTGAATTAAACTGCGGCTTGGGCGCCATTAATGGAGAGGACACGAGCAAGGCGGGCGGCCATGGAAATCAAAGGGCTCGCTTCCCAGTGATCCTGCGCAGCATACAGCTCACAGGCTTCCCGGTGAGCCTGCACACTCGAGGACAGCTTGCACGCCTCTCGGTCAGCCTGCGCATCGGACGGTGTTCGCATGCCTCCCGTTCAGTCAAGGTCAAGCAGCTGTCCGCACGTCACCTTCTACAGCCATTAAAACCAAGACACGTGGCCTCGCATGAATGGTTAACAGAATTTTGAATTTACTAGAATTTCAAAACCAGGCATCTCAATGTTTTGCCGGCAATCAATGGTGCCCCGGTGTTTCAAATTCATGCCCATTTCTTGCATGGAACCTAAGCATGCACCCAAGGACACATATTTGATTTTTCAACCAATTTATATGCACTAGAGCATGTGCATGTAGTTCAAATTTGAATTATGCACATAAAATGCATTGAAAACTCAGTTAATGCATAAAAATGTCCGAACGAACACCGAAAAATCACAAAAATTCACACAACACTCCTGTTGTTCTAGGTTGACACGAGAATTTTTTTTGAAAGCAATAAGAGGCAATGGATATCGTTTCGTCCCCAAAGGTGGGACGTTCCCTACCGGAAACCATCATGCTTGTTGTGAGAAGCTCCGGTTTGTGAGAAGCATATACCCAAACCTGCCCCAAATGGGACCAAATTTGTACCACGGCATGTTGATGCCGCTCCATGATAGCTTGCCAAGTTTCATGAACTTCAGACCAGTTTTGGATTTACTAGAATTTAAAAACCAGGCATCTCAATGTTTTGCTGGCAATCAACGGTGCCCCGGTGTTTGAAATTCATTCCCATTTCTTGCATGGGACCTAAGCATGGACCCAAGGACACAGATTTGATTTTTCATCCAATTTATATGCACTGGAGAATGTGTATGTAGTTCAAATTTGAATTATGCACATAAAATGCATTGAAAACTCAGTTAATGCATAAAAATGTCCAAACGAACCCCGAAAAATCACAAAAATTCGCACAACACTCCTGTTGTTCTATGTCGACACGAGGAAAAAAATTGAAAGCAGTAAGAGGCAATGGATATCGTTTCGTCCCCAAAGGTGGGACGTTCCCTACCGAAAACCATCATGCTTGTTGTGAGAAGCTCCAGTTTGTGAGAAGCATATACCCAAACCTGCCCCAAATGGGATAAAATTTGTACCACGGCATGTTGATGCCACTCCATGATATCTTGCCAAGTTTCATGAATTTCATATGTGTTTTGGATTTACTAGAATTGAAAAACCAGGCATCTCAATGTTTACCGGCAATCAACGATGCCCTGGTGTTTGAAATTCATTCCCATTTCTTGCATGGGACCTAGGCATGCACCCAAGGACACAAATTTGATTTTTCAACCAATTTATATGCATTAGAGCATGTGCATGTAGTTCAAATTTGAATTATGCACACAAAATGCATTGAAAACTCAGTTAATGCATAAAAATGTCCAAACGAACCCCGAAAAATCACAAAAATTTGCACAACACTCCTGTTGTTCTATGATGACACGAGAATTTTTTTTGAAAGGAATAAGAGGCAATGGATATCGTTTCATCCCCAAAGGTGGGACGTTCCCTACCGAAAACCATCATGCTTGTTGTTAGAAGCTCTGGTTTGTGAGAAGCATATACCCAAACCTGCCCCAAATGGGACAAAATTTGTACCACGACATGTTGATCCGCTCCATGATAGCATGCCAAGTTTAATGAATTTTAGACGCTTTCGGATTTACTAGAATTTAAAAACCAGGCATCTCAATGTTTTGCCGGCAATCAACGGTGCCCCGGTGTTTGAAATTCATTCCCATTTATTCCACGGGACCTAAGCATGCACCCAAGGACACAAATTTGATTTTCAACCAATTTATATGCACTAGAGCATGTGCATGTTGTTCGAATTTGAATTATGCACATAAAATGCATTGAAAACTCAGTTAATGCATAGAAATGTCCAAACGAACCCCGGGAAATCACAAAAATTCACACAACACTCCTGTTGTTCTATGTTGACATGAGAAAACAATTTGAAACCAATGAGAGGCAATGGATATCGTTTCGTCCCCAAAGGTGGGACGTTCCCTACCAAAAAAACCATCATGCTTGTTGTGAGAAGCATATACCCAAACCTGCCCCAAATGGGACAAAATTTGTACCACAGCATGTTGATGCCGCTACATGATAGCATCACAAGTTTCATGAATTTCAGATGAGTTTTGGATTTACTAGAATTTAAAAACCAGGCATCTCAATGTTTTGCCGGCAATCAACGGCGCCGTGGTGTTTCAAATTCATTCCCATTTCTTGCATGGGACCTAAGCACGCACACAAGGACACATATTTGATTTTTCAACCAGTTTATATGCACTGGAGCATGTGCATGTAGTTCAAATTTGAATTATGCTGATAAATGCATTGAAAACTCAGTTAATGCATAAAAATGTCCAAACGAACCCCAAAAAATCACAAAAATTCGCACAACACTCCTATTGTTCTATGTTGACACTCGAAATTTTTTGAAAGCAATAAGAGGCAACGGATATCGTTTCGTCCCCAAAGGTGGCACGTTCCCTACCGAAACCATCACGCTTGTTGTGAGAAGCTCTGGTTTGTGAGAAGCTTATACCCAAACCTGCCCCCAAATTGGACAAAATTTGTACCACGGCATGTTGATGCCGCTACATGATAGCATGCCAAGTTTCATGAATTTCAGACAACTTTTGGATTTACTAGAATTTAAAAACCAGGCATGTCAATGTTTGCGGCCGAGTGACGGTGGCAGGGATTTGACATTCATTCCCATTTCCTCCATGGGACATAAGCATGCAACCAAGGACACATATTTGATTTTTCAATAAGTTTATATGCGCTGGAGCATGTGCATGTAGTTCAAATTTGAATTATGCGCATAAAATGCCTGGAAAACCTAGTTAATGTATAAAAATGTACAATAGAACCATGAATCATTCCAATTTTTTTGACGACACACCTATAGTTGCATGTTCACTACAGATATAAGTTCTAACAATTCAAACACCATCCTTTGTAGCTGTGACCCCATTACGTAATTCAAATGATCAATACGATAAATCAAGTAGATCGCACACAGTTTATTATCACCAACAGTGTGAGATGCAACACAAAATATCTTGGAGCACCATCGGTGTATAGTACGCCCATGGCTTACGAGAGAAGGTGCGTCAGCTACAGTACACAACGCGCATGTCGGTGTACAAAAGTAGGGGCTCTCCTTTTGCACCCCTTTACTTGTGCACGGCAGTCAGATCCGCGCCCAAGGCCGCACTGAGTAGGCGGAGGAGGGATGCCAGAGCGCAAGACAGCCAGAGCAACACCAAGACCAGGGGCGCAAAGAGAGCAAGAGGGCGAGGTGGACTCCCCCGGCAAGACTCTTGCCGGGGCGGCTTCCGCAGCCCCGGCAAGATCCTCGACGGGGCAACTTGCCTGACGCCAGCAGAGCGCGCCACCCTTGAGCCCAAGGGTTTCCGACGCCATCAGCCACATCAAAAACAAGGCTCGGGAGGCACCTCCATGATGGCATGCAGATATTTGTGGAGATCATAAATACACAAGATCAAATGAGAACCAGAAGACGACGATCCTTGGCGAGATCCTTGCCAAGGAAATCCACGAGACCCCCGGCAAGATCCTTGCTGGGGACGACCACGATGCCACGGCAAGACCCTTGCCGGGCCCCCGGCAAGACCCTTGCCGAGGACATCTGCGGGGCCGCAGCCAGGCCCACGTCTGCCAAGACTCCGTCGCCGCTCCCATGCAGCTGCTAGCTCAACTAGTTGGGCAGGTGTCTGCGTGGCAGCATGCGGCCTCCACACCGACTCAGCAAGCACCTGCGTGGTGGCATGTAGATCTTCATGAAGGCTCCTCCATTACGCCAGCCCAGCAGCCAGCCAACGTGGCGCTACAACGCCTTGTCAGCTCGGACGCGCGTTGGAGCCAGGCGAGGAGGCGACAGCTGGGATGAGCTTCCTTGCCGTCCCCGATAAAGCAAGAGGGGCACGTCGGCAACACATTAAATGTGTTTGTCCAACGGTGCTAGAGGATAGACTCAATCACTGTACACCTTTTCCACCTCCTGTGTGCCACTGTGGCGACCCGTTTTTCTATAAAAGGAGGCCCAAGGCGTACTGGAGGAGGATTCGGATCTTTGGAACTAGAGAGACACCATAGCTAGTTCAAGAACTCAAGAACACTCAAATATACATCAAAGCAGGACTAGGGTATTACGCGTCTCCGCGGCACGAACCTGGGTAAACGATCCTTGTGCTGACCGTCAGACCCGCTCTTTGCACAACCCCACGCCCGCCAACTGTGGAAGGGATCCCAATGATCCCATATGTGTCGTTTCCCACCGACATCTTTGGCGCGCCAGGTAGGGGGTGCGCAGTTGTGAAAATCCGGTCTAACAGTTAGTTTAGCAGTTCTTCATCGCCATAGCTCCTAAGAACAAGATGATCACGATGATCGGTTTGTCGGGGGCCGAATGACCCGTACCAGTGCGGGTGAGTGGTGGGGCCGTCGCGGATGAAAGCCGAGGCGCGACTTGCGAACACCCGCATCGCTCTGGCAGCCAAAGCCTGGCGAGCGGTGTCGTTCGTGCGCAACACGATGGGCCGCATGCCACCAAACCCAAAGACGGGGCCGGGGCCCCCGCAAGCGGCACAGGGCCCTCCAGGGGCGGCGGGGCGACTTCCGAGGCACCTACACCGGCACCCGCGACGCGCTCCTCCCAGGTTGTGCATGACGAGCAGCGTCACCTCGCTGGTGACCCTGGGCGCCGCTGTGGGAAGAGTCCCGTGCATCATTCGCAGGACTTAGAAGGCCAGCATGCATGCCGAGACGCTGGTGAAAAAGGCGCACGGCTGCCAGGCCATGATAGAACTCCTTCTAACATGGTTAGGAGTCGGAGCGCGTCACGGTCCACGCAGCTTTCACCGCCACCCACACCAGCAGAAGCTTTGGCATGCGCGTAGTTGCTCCTCAACTTTCCTCCTGCTACGGAAAAGCTCGACGAGTGGATATCCACCATCCGGAGCCTCATTGGCGTTGCCAAAAAAGTTGAACCGCAACCAGCGGGGCCCTCAGGCTGGTGCTCCATCGAGCCACCACGTGCCAGTGGCGGAAGGATCGGAGGTGATGCAGCCACGGTGCACTCTCCTCCCCCACGTCCATCGCCGTGGGTGCCGGTCCATCGTGATGATGCTTGTGATGAACCACCACGATCAGCGCCAAGTTCTTCGGGAGCGAGCATGTGAAAATGGTTGAACCACCATCGAGCACCGGCGCGACACACGCCACCAATCAGATTGGCGGGCAGGGCCCACTATGGACCACCCAGCACCGGGAGGCTCTGGCGGCCTACCCTATGAGGTGGGTTGCCCAGGCTTTACCCGTAAGCTACGGCAGTTCCAGTGGCCCTCCCACCGCACATTCAAGCCTGACGTTGGCGAGAAGTACAACGGAAAAACCCACCCATCAGAGTTCCTCAGCATCTACACCATCGCGATGCAAGCTACTGGAGCCCGCGACGACAAGGTGCTTGCCAATTACTTCCCGTTGGCACTTAAAGCCAATGTTATGTCGTGGTTGCTGCACTTGCCAGCGGATTCCATTTCTTCTTGGTAGGACTTGTGCCATGAGTTCGTTGGCGCCTTCATCGGAGGCCACCAAGCTCATGACCAGGCAAGCGATTTGCATATCATCCCCTAGAAGGAAGGTGAAACCCTGCGCAAGTACATACAGAGGTTCAGCCGGGTGCAGTACAACATCCCAGATGTTCATCCTGCCACCGTGATCAGCGCATTTCATCAGAATGTGTGCAACCTCAAGATGCGTGAAGAGCTAGCGATGAACAAGGTCAAAGATGTGGCCGAACTTTATGTTCTGGCCGATAGGTGCGCTCGAGTTGAAGAGGGGAGGAAGTACCCCGGCAAGGACACCGACACAGAAACTGACTCCACAGACGAAGGCACATCCACCCCGACGAAGAAGGGCCGATGCCGCAACAGGAAGCGCAAGGGCAAGACCGTGCTTGCCGTTGAGGGATCCGAGGACACCGGCGCTGCCAAGAAGGCCAAGACAGACGACCCCGGCAAGGAAATTGCCGGGTGCGCCGCCTGCCGAGCCTTGGCGGCTGCCGACAAGCCAGGAGGCTCCGACAAGATACTGCAAGATCCACCGCACCAAGGGCCACGACCTCCAGAACTGCCGGCAAGTCGAGCTACTTGACGAGAAGCAAAAAGCTGAGTATGAGAGGCGGGACAAGGAGAAGGGCCATGATGGTGCTGAGTGATCTGGCAAGAAGCATGGCGGCCAAGGAGGTCGCTGCAGAAAGGATAACCAGCAAGAGAGGCCTGCTCGGGGCCGCGACAAGAAGCAAGGAGATGATGAAGATGACGAGTCCGGCGAGCATGAGTTCCAGAAGGATACAGAGGCCATGTGCGTCGACGGTGGTGCCTCGCTGCACACCTCTCACCGCTAGCTCAAGCAGTGGGAGCGTGAGATCTCATCAGCGGAACCATCGCTCAATGCTTAGAAGCCACTGAAGTGGTCCAACACGCCTATCATTTTTGACACCGAGGACCACCCTGATCACACAACCGCGATCGGGTGTTTGCCATTGTTGGTCTCGCCAACAATATGCAACCTCAAGGTGACCAAGATTCTAGTTGACGGCGGGGCCGTCCTGAATTTGATCTCGCCCGTTGTGATAAAAAGGCTGCAGATTCCTGATGGAGACCTCGAAGAGACGGGCACGTTTCCAGGGGTCAACCCAGGGAGGAGTCAGCCGAAGGGTAAGGTCACGCTGCCCGTGACGTTTGGAGGTGAGTTAAACTACATGACGGAGAGGATTGTTTTTGAGGTAGCCGAGATCCCCTTGCCCTACAACGGGATCCTCGGCCGCCCGACACTAGCCAAGTTCATGGTGGCATTACGCCTACAACACGCTGAAGATGCCTTGGCCGATGACCATCATCACCGTCCCCTTCGACAAGAAGGACACACTGATCTGCGCAGACCAACTCTACCGGGAAGCAGTTGTAGCGACTGCTGCCAAGGCACTCGCTCGTGCTGCTGGAGCCCCGATAGGAAAGAAGACCGGCAAGATCTCTCGCACCCACTCCGGCAAGCGTACCTCTTCAGAGTGTTGTGCTTCCGTCGAGGACGTGCCAGAGAGCTCCACCGGCAAGAGCAAGAAATCTAGAGCTGCGCCACCAAAGACCAAGAGGGTGTCCGTCGAGGAAAGCGCGCTCGTCACCTTCCTGCGGGTGAATGTCGATGTGTTTGCATGGCAAGCATCTGACATCCCCGGTATTCCCAGGGAGGTGATTGAGCACCATCTTGCTGTCTGTCCTCATGCGCGACCCGTCAAGCAGAAGGTCAGGAAGCAAGCTTTGGAACGACATGAGTTCATTACAGAGGAGATCAGGAAGTTGGAAGCGGCAGGCTTGGTGAGAGGAGTACTCCATCCGACGTGGCTGGCCAATCCGGTGGTGGTGCGCAAGGCAAATAGGAAGTGGATGCTGTGTATCAACTACACCGATATCAATAAGGCTTGTCCCAAGGACCCTTTCCCGTTGCCGCACATTGACCAGATTGTTGAATCCACGGCCGGGTGTGATCTGTTATCATTCCTTGACGCCTACTCGGGGTACCACTAGATCTTCATGACAAGAGAAGACGAAGAGAAGACAACGTTCATCACCCCATCTGACATGTATTGCTTTTTACGGATGCCTTTCGGGTTGAAGAGTGCTGGTCAATGTTTCCAAGGGCAGTCCAGATTGGTTTTGAGCCCCAACTACATAGAAATATGGAAGCTTATATGGATGACATAATGGTCAAAACCAAGGACAGGGTGACACTTGTACAAGATTTGGAAGAGACATTTGCAAATCTGTGCAAGATCTACCTCAAGTTGAACCCTAAGAAGTGTGTCTTCGGCGTTCCGTCCTGCAAACTTCTCGGGTTCTTTGTGTCACAGCGTGGGATCAAGGCGAATCCAGACAAGATCAAGGCTATTGAGCAAATTGAGGCACCCAAGCGGATCAAGGATGTGCGTCGGCTCACTCGTTGCGTTGATGCCATCAGCAGATTCATCTTCAAGTCTGCTGAGCGCGCCCTTCCCTTTTTCAAAATCTTGAAAAAGGCGGGCCCAATGGAATGGATCCCAGAGGCTGAAGCAGCGCTGCAGGATTTGAAGAAATACCTCTCCTCTACATCGATACTGGTTGCACCCAAACCACAAGAGCCATTGCTGGTGTATCTGGCGGCAATGAATCAAGTGGTCAGTGCCGCGCTAGTGGCGCAGAGGGAGGTTGACGAAGAGGCAGTGGCAACGGCGGTACTGGAGGATGGCAAGCCAGAGCTCCCCCCAGTAGGACCTGGTGCCGGCAAGGCAAGGCCCCCGGCAGAGTCTGATGCTTGCAGGACAGGGCCTACGCAACCAAACGAAGTGATGCAAAAGACGAAAATGATGCAGCACCCGGTTTACTTTGTTAGCTCCCTCTTGCAGGGGCTAGGTCAAGGTACTCCGGTGTGCAGAAATTGCTCTTCGGCCTCCTTATGGCCTCGAGGAAGCTGCATCATTACTCCCAAGCACACGAAATCACCATCATCACCCGCCTCCCGTTGCAACGGATATTACACAACCCAGACGCAATCGGGAGGATTATGGAGTGGGCTGTGGAACTATCGAGCTTTGGTTTGAAGTTTGAAAGTACTTCGACAATCCAGAGTAGAGTCTTAGCAGAGTTCATTGCCAAGTGGACCTCAACGCCCGACGAGGAGATCCAGGAGACCACCCTCCCCGACAAGGGGCAAGTTGCAACTGGATTATGTACTTTGACGGGGCTTTCTCGCTGCAAGGTGCCGGGGCTGGTGTGCTGCTCGTTGCACTCACCGGAGAGCACCTCAAGTATGTAATCCAGATGTACTTTCCCAGGGATATGTCCACAAACAATACTTCTGAATACGAGGGTTTGCTTGCCGGTCTTAGGATCACGTCAGACTTCGGGATTAAGAAGCTCATCGTCAGGGGTGATTCACAGCTTGTCGTTAGGCAAGTCAACAAAGATTAACAAAGCCCGTTGATGGAGGCCTACGTAGATGAGGTGAGGAAGCTGGAGGAGCGTTTTGATGGTATACATGCGGAGCATGTTCCCCAAGTGGAAAACGACATCGCCGACTACCTGCCGAAGCGCGCCGCCTTCAAACTACCTATGGAACCAGGTACTTTTGTGCTTCAGTTGACTCAACCATCCATTGAACCATCAATAGAGCAGAACAAGCGAAGGAAATCAGGCCCCGACAAGTACTTTCCCGCCAGGCTCCAAGGAGCCGCTGGCAAAGTTGTTGCCGAGGACGCTGAGCCTATCGTGGTGCAACCGACTCCGGCGGGGCGTCAAGCCCTGGCTGTAGAGACAGTCGCTCCCATGGCGGAGGGAATGCCTTTAGTCCTTACCGTCGAGCCCCAGGCTCCGGCAAGGGCACAACTGTAACACCCACAATGCTGCTATATCTCCCACGTGTCGGGGCACGACTTAGAGGCATAGCCGCATGGTAGGTTTGTCGCAAGAGGGGTAATCTTCACACAATCCCATGTACAGAATAGAAAGGGATAAAGAGTTGTCTTACAATCGCCACTTCACACAAATACAAGTGAAACATACATCGTCCAAAGTACAAACAAAGGTCCGACTACGGAACCAAAATAAAGAAAGACAACCCCAAATGCTAGGATCCCCAATCGTCCCAACTAGGCTCCACTACTGATCAACAGGAAACGGAACAACACAACGAACACGATCTTCATCGAGCTCCCACTTGAGCTTAGTTGCGTCATCGGCACTGGTATCATCGGCACCGGAAACTGTTTAGAAGTATCTGTGAGCCACGAGGACTCAGCAATCTCACACCCACGAGATCAAGACTATTTAAGCTTATGGGTAGGAGAAGGTAGTGAGGTGGAGCTGCAACAAGCACTAAGCTTATATGGTGGCTAACTTATGCAAATAAGAGCGAGAAGAGAACCAACGCAATGGTTGTGAACTAGAAGTGATCCTGAAACTACTTACGTTCAAGCATAACACAAGAACCGTGTTCACTTCCTGGACTCCGCCGGAAAGAGACCATCACGGCTACACATACGGTTGATGTATTTTAATTAAAACAAGTCTCAAGTTCTCTACAACCGGACATTAACAAATTTCCGTCTGCCCATAACCGCGGGCACGGCTTTCGAAAGTTCAAACCTTGCAGGGGTGTCCCACCTTAGCCCATCACAAGCTCTCATGGTCAACGAAGCATATTCCTTCTCCCAGGAAGACCCGATCAGACTCGGAATCCCGGTTACAAGACATTTCGACAATGGTAAAACAAGACCAGCAAAGCCGCCCGAATGTGCCGAAAAATCCCGATAGGAGCTGCACATATATTGTTCTCAGGGCACACCGGATTGTCCATGATTCCGGTAGGCCAACCCAGAGATGCCCCTGGTGGTCACCGGCGGCTGACAGGTTGGACCAACACTCAAAGGAGCACTGGCCTGGGGGTTTAAAATAAAGATGACCCTTGATTCTGCAGAACCCAAGGGAAAAAGGCTTAGGTGGCAAATAGTAAAACCAAGGTTGGGCCTTGCTGGAGGAGTTTTATTCAAAGTGAACTGTCAAGGGGGTCACATTCCCCCAACCACGTAAGGAACGCAAAATCAAGGAACATAACACTGGTATGACGGAAACTAGAGCGGCAAGAGTGGAACAAAACACTAGGCATAAGGCCAAGCCTTCCACCCTTTACCAAGTATATAGATGCATTAATTAAATAAGAGATATTGTGATATCCCAACATATCCATGTTCCAACATGGAACAACCTTCATCTCCACCTACAACTAGCAACGCTATAAGAGAGCAAAGCGGTAACATAGCCAAACAACGGTTTGCTAGGAAAGGTGGGTTAGAGGCTTGACATGGCAATATGGGAGGCATGATATAGCAAGTGGTAGGTAACGCGGCATAGCAATAGAGCGAACAACGAGTGATGGTGTCCTGGACTAGGGGGTACTCACCACGTCATCTCCCAATCTATTAGATTTGGCCGAGGACCCCCATGGCCGTATACTCATGGGCCAGTTCAGACAGCTATCGCATACAAGGAATATTCCACAAGACTTGGTGATCAAGACAAGGACTCCTCCCCACCGGCGTATTCGGCTAGGACTCTTGTTATCCTAGGCCTCTGGTGCATTATATAAACCGAGGCCAGGCTAGTCGATAGATCATATACATACAATCATACCATAGGCTAGCTTCTAGGGTTTAGCCTCCTTGATCTCCTGGTAGATCTACTCTTGTAGTACCCATATCATCAATATTAATCAAGCAGGACATAGGGTTTTACCTCCATCAAGAGGGCCCGAACCTAGGTAAAACATCGTGTTCCCTGCCTCATGTTACCATCCGGCCTAGACGCACAGTTCGGGACCCACTACCCGAGATCCGCCGGTTTTGACACCGACATTGGTGCTTTCATTGAGAGTTACGCTGTGTGATCGATAAAAGGATCGATGGCTCGCCTGCAGATCAACTGCGATTTCGGCATCTTCGTCACCAGGTCGACTGGTCACCTTGGTTCGACCAAGAATTGTGCCCCGTGTTCAGATCACCATGTTCGGACGAGGGCCTTCATCGAACATCAACTCCGATCTCTATCAAGATCACGGAGGAATCATCTATGGAGCTCGGAGGCTCAACGTCAACATTGCCCTGAACCGACCGTGTTGGTTTCCCAAACAGCAAACTTGTATCCGCTGCCACCACCTCTTAGAGCATCTCTTTGACGATCCCTTTGGTGGAATTGTGCGGAATTGAGTCTTCAAAGACCATGCAAAATTTCGTCGAGTTCCGAGAGAGGAATCTCCGGCAATCTATAATATACCGGAGCCCTGTCAAATCTGGACGGGAATCTGGACGAGTTTAGGGCGTGATGTCCAGCTTCTATCTCGGACGTCCTTTGGAAGATCCAACCGTTGATCGGCTGCGGAATTACTATATCTACCATCCCTCAAATTTTCAACTCGATCCGACCGTCCAAACTCCAGGAACCTTCCGATTAATGCATCACTTTTCGGATCTGATTTCTGCTCGAAAATGAATCCGACCCTTGTTCATCTTTTTTATAAACAGAATTTCGGACATCCCTTTTGAAGGAAGTTTTGTATGGGGTATTGTGTTTTGTTGCCGAACACATCCCACTAACTTTAAGATCTTTTGAACATGATCTTCAACATCATACTGGAGTCAAACCAGTCCGGCAATATTACTCCACGGCTGCCGACCTGCGCTAGACATGTCGTCACTTTAGCCGAGCTCAACTTCTTCGGATCATCATCTCGGCAAGCCGAACAAGAGTCTGGCATCGCGAAGGATAAATCATCATCAACATCGTCACCCCACGGATTACACGGAGCGGGCATACCAGCATCGCCGCACGGTCGCTTCATCAAGCCGGCATCGACCACGTCACGACCTGCATCGACAGGGTCACACTATTGCTTCTTTAAGCTGGTGTCCATCACGCCGACCTACTTTGACATCTCGGAGGGACCGGGGGCTTCGCCATCTCTTCATCAACCTACTTCGGACACTTCGGCGTGACTAGCCGACCAGCTCCGTCACGTTAGCTGGGCCGAGGGCTTTGCCTCGGCGTGTCAACCTTTACCAGCATTGCCATGCCGTCGTTTTATTTCCCAGCAGGCAATGGGTGTGCGGAGCGAGTCCCAATTGTTGGAATCATCTTCCTTCGGATTGCTATAACAAATAAACCAGGTGCTATTAATCCCAGTATTTTTTGCTTGTTTGGGTTCATTTTTCCCAAGGAATTATTACTCTGGTTTGTCCACCATATGTACACAGGTCTATCAAATAGTGACCGCATTAACGACGGTCGCGTGGTGGTTCGATCAATTTCCGTACATAGTCCGGCGAACGCCGCATCCGGAGCTCGAACCGACCTGTGAATTCAGGCTTTGCCATGCCTTTACTACATCACGGTGATGCCCTGCATCGACATTGACTTCGGCGCCAGGCCATATTTCTTCTATTCCTCACTTTGCATAAATTATTTATTATTCAACATTTTTTAAATTATCATTATTACTATTATCTCCGGTTTGCACTATTTTTTGTGCACAGGAAAATGATCCGGCGACTTCGGCGGCACTCTGCCAGTCTGCATTGACCGTGCTATGTCACCACTTCGGCGTGTCGAGCTCTCCGCTCCGCCACCTCGGGACCAGCTTGGGGGATGGAACCTTGCCCCGCATCAAGCTCGGACCGCGTCATCAATACCAAACACATTAACCAGCTAAGTCGCTTTCATGCTCAAAGCTTTAATTTCTAACTTGTGCTCGGTTCGACCAAGCATTGTACTTTTTTGGAAAAAAGTTGCTTGTAAAAAATTTCCTTGTCCAAACTTTGTTTGTGACGCATAAATTCAAATACCCCGTTTACTTGGGGGCTTCCTTTATGAAGCTTTTCCTGTTGCATATGATTATACTTGTACGGCTTCGTTCCTTGTTCGTGTATTACGCCACAATATGCACCATATTGACTTAAGCAATTTGCAAGCTGGGTTGCCTCGCTCCTGTGTTTACCCCTACGTTCCCGATTGTTCGGCTAGGGAGTAAAGGGAGCACCTCTCCGATTGTCACGATCGGGTCGCCTGAGCCGGACCTCAGACTGGGTGCAGCCGAAAGCTAGCGCTCTTATAGTTTTCAATGATGGTCGGCACACAACGGAACTCATGAGTACAAAAAATCTATTGCACAAGTCTCATAATAACAATGAGCGCCGAAGAAAGGTATCAGTGGGGGTACTATTTTCTTCGAAGATGCTTCTTACACTTCATGGTAATATAGCATAAGTTCCCTAAGCGCGCTTTGTCTGTTACAGCCTTATGGCCTGATTGCCTGGTTATTGGAAACACCATCGATATTCTCGACCGATGGAGTACATAACACTTTTTGGTCCTTGACCGAAGAGGGAGAAGCTGACGGTCGGTTAAGACACGTTTAAAGTTCGGTTGAACATAGATATGATATAAGTACTTCGGTACATGCAATCATTCTTCTACCCAAGTCACTTGGGGCTCTTAAGTTTATTTGAGCCGTTTTATAATAAATGTTCTTCTTCTTAGTCATTGCAAAGTTTTATTATTATTTATCACTCCTTTTTTCGACGCGAGTGTGCGGTCACTAGCCGGGGAGCCTAGTTTGCTAAACTGGCCTGATGAGAAGTACTCCGCCCTCGGGATAGGAGGTTGAAGCCGTAGGCTGACCCGCTCGAAGTCTTTAGATAGGATATATCATGTTAAAGCACGACAAAAGCACTTCTTTTTTCTAAGACCAACTTTCGGATTGGCACCGAACACTTGATATTGTTCAGACGTCATGTTTTTACTGACGTTTCTTGGTTTTCCAAGCTTTTTGGCACTTTTAAACTATTTGTGCTTTTCCAGCATTATTCTCGCAGTGCAACGCCGGACACCTTTAGGGATTCGGCAAAAACATTCTCAGATATTGCAATATATGCATCGGTTTCGAATTGTGTCTTCGGTCAATAGTTGGGTTGCCCAGCTCCTACACTTGCTTCCTACGTTCCGTTTTGTTCAGCTAGGCGTGCAAAGGGAGAACCACTGCGATTGTGCTTCGAGCTCACATGGTTAAGCACCTCAGTGGAGAAAGCCGAAAATTGACTTCCACAAATAAGCGTAAACTGGTCAGCGATCCGATGACTATGTTAAATGATGGGCCGTTCATAACATTGGCCGAAGTGTTTACGGCTTGACCCCGACTGTCGCCGAACACTACCGGGGGCTATTAACTGTCCTCCCAAACTAAATGCTCGATATTATGCTCTTACATTAGAGCTCAGGCTGCATGATCAAGCTTAGCATGACAACCCAAAGAAAGGAACCGATAGCGGGACTATTTTCTTTGGAAGACATTTTCTTATGTTAAACAGTAATATAACATATCTCTCTGCGTACCTTTGTTCATAAAACCGTATGGCCAGATTGCCTTGTTTGTCGTAAATCTTTGCCCTCATAAAGGCTTTATAAAGTAGGACAAACACTCCTCGTCTACTAGCCAAGGAGGTGGAAGCCGATGGTCGGTCAACAAAGTTTTGTACAATGCGGTTCTAAGCATTAATGACGTAAAGTACTTGGATACATAGAGTCATTACACATAATTTGTGATTTTTCTATGGATATCGATCCTTAATTCGGCCACCCGTGCCCGCATTAAGGCTCGGGGGCTACTGGGCTTCGGCCTTATTATTTACAAATATTAAAGGGGCACATCGATCCCCTAATCTGGTGTTGCCACCCGACCAGTGTCTCGGGGACTACTGCATTGCTTGTCCAATGTAGAAAATTTTATGTGCAATATAGTTTCCGAGGAGATTTTGATCCTCAGGTTGGTCGGCCGCACCCAACCTGAGTCTCGAGGACTAAGCACGCCGCTTTTTGTGTCCCGAAGTATTCTGCCGAGGTAGGACTTGATACTCAGGCCGATTTTGCAAATCAACCTGAGTCTCAGCGGCTACTGCGATCAGCGGTCTTACGTCATCCTTCAGGTGCATCTCGGGTTTTAGACCGATACACACCTTGAGGGCTACTGGCCATATATCTCGGCAGAGAATAAATTGCAATAATGAAAAATATTGACAAAAAAATCGGTCCACAGTCGGGGTGGTGCACCACCTCGGAAGCAGTCCGGCATAAAGCTCGGGCGCTAGTGGCTAGCTCCATAGAGGGCATTTCCGGCATTAAGCTCGGCTAAACTCCTTCAACCTTTTTGAACCAAGGTGGTATGACACCTTGGATATAGTCCGGCGTTGGAGCTGGGACACTGTCCGGCGTTGGAGCTCGGATATAGTCCGGCGTTGGAGCTCGGATACATAGTCCGGCATTGCAGCTCGGATACATTCCGGCGTTAGAGCTGGGAAGCGGTCCGGCGTTGGTGCTCGGCTGCAAAAGATACCTCGAATACAGTCCGGCATTGGAGCTCGGACGCAAGAGGACGCTGCCGCCCGGGAAGAATTTCAAACCCGAGGTGTGGCATAAAAATAACAAGGCATTGATAAAGGCAAGAATATTAAAGGGGCTCCTCGGATACCCGACGTGTAAACTCGCCGAATGCATTTCGGCGATCCTCAAGATCGAAGATGAGAAGATTTGTTGAACTAGTTTTCAAGACCGTCAACCGAAGATGAAGAACAGTTCAGAAGAATCGAGGAGCATCCCTAACTTGAAGACCGGTTCAGGGGGCTACTGACGGTGTCCTGGACTAGGGGGTACTCACCACGTCATCTCCCGATCTATTAGATTGGGCCGAGGACCCCCATGGCCGTATACTCATGGGCCAGTTCGGACAGCTGCCGCATACAAGGAATATTCCACAAGACTTGGCGATCAAGACAAGGACTCCTCCCCACCGGCGTATTCGGCTGGGACTCTTGTTATCCTAGGCCTTTGATGAATTATATAAACCGAGGCCAGGCTAGTTGATAGATCATATACATACAATCATACCATAGGCTAGCTTCTAGGGTTTAGCCTCCTTGATCTCGTGGTAGATCTACTCTTGTACTACACATATCATCAATATTAATCAAGCAGGACGTAGGGTTTTACCTCCATCAAGAAGGCCCGAACTTGGGTAAAACATCATGTTCCCTGCCTCCTGTTACCATCCGGCCTAGACGCACAGTTCGGGGCCCACTACCCAAGATCCGTCGGTTTTGACACCGACATGCAAGCAAAGATAGAAGTGATTTCGAGGGTATGGTCATCTTGCCTGAGATCCCGCAAGGAAGAAGAACTAGTCCAAGAAGTAGATGAAGAGATGTAGTCGAACGGATCCTCACAAATCCGGAATGAAACCAAAGCTAACGAGAGAAGCAACCCGGAAAGAAGCAAGAAGCATAGTAAACAACCATCACATAAACATGGCATGATGCACAATCAAGTATGATGCATGTCCGGTTTAATGAGGCATGGCATGGCAAAATGCAACTAACACCACTACAAGTTAAGTGGAGCTCAATATGCAACGAGTTGCATATTGACGAAACACCACATTCGATTATTTAGTTCACTCCCGTTTATGTATCCAACAATATTAAATGTTGTTAAACATGGTAACAGGTGAGGCAAAAGGTAAACTACACAGTTAGGCATTTTAAATGAGGCCGGAAACATCAAACAACAATTTCGGTAAATCCTCATGTGCATTAGCAATTTAATGCAACAACAATTATATACGTTTTTAAATGTTGTTACCATGATGCGGATGACATATGCAAGTTTATGCAAGTTTTATGAAAATGTTGATTAGAGAATTATATGAAGCATTAGTCATCGTGGCAGAAACGAAAGGGGTGCCACGGAAACGAATCCGAAAATGATGCCACGGCAACATATCGGTTCCGGTAGCTCATGAAGATACCGGTGGAAAAGGAGAAGTGACGGGAGCGTGTCCGGCAAGGATGGTGGGGTGATCCCGGATACCGGGTTCCTACTGGTCGACGATGGTGCCAAGCGAGGGAAACAACTAACGTTCATGGGAGGATACAACAACCAAACATGCATCTCATACAACACACAACATTCGTTCACGCGTGTCGTCTCAGTGGTTATACCTTTGAAGCGTGCATTTTCGGAATGCATCAAGTCGGCGTAGAGGAAGTAGTGGTACACATCTCAATGAGGAAGTAGTCGTTTTTGTTCGCGAAGCGGTAGTGGTACATGGTCATCAAGGAACTTGACGAATCCACGTTCAACGGTAGTCATTCACGATGCTTGTGAACCACGATTCTTCGGGCAGTCGTCCACGTCCGTAGGCGTTCAGGTCTTCCGTAGAGGTACTTGACGCATGCATTACACGGGTCTTCGATGATGGTAGTGGTACACGCTGTAGTCATTGTGGTCGAGCTTGACGAGACATGGGTGTCGTGGTAATGTTTGCGTTCTGGGACCGAAGTGGTACTAGGCATTGGTGAACCTTCGAGGGACTTGCATATCCGGAGGGGTACTTGCGATCGAAGGACGTCATGGTACTTATCGGCCTAGGTCTTGACGTATTCGGGTTCTCTCAAAGCAGTTGTACAGTCTGGTGGCCTAGAGCGGCACCGATCTAGTCAACGCAGCGGTTCTCCTCTCGTTCGAAGTACAGGAGGCCATCCATGGACGTTGAGGCCGCGATGTCGGACGACGAACTGAAGGAGGCAACACCTCGACTCCTGCAGCAAAACGACGGCGAGGCAGAGAAGGGGCCGGCAGGAAGCGGAGGTCACGGGGAATGCTGGGGCCGCAGGCGAGCTCGCTCGAGGAGCTCCTTGGGCGCATCTGGTCGGGGTCGAAGCTGACGCACCAAGGGGCATCGGGCTTCACAGGTGGAGCTGAGGTCGTGACACATCGACGGTCGTCTGAAGCGGGGACGCGAGGCCCTGCCGGCGGGATCCGTCCGGGAATGGGCAGGGCGGCAGAGGAGCTTGGGCGCCGGACCGCTGCTGTTGTTGACGCTGACAGCGCAGGCGAGGCAGGGAGACGGCGCGGCGCTCGCCGGAGGGAGCAGCAAGGCAGCGCCATGGTGGGGCCCGGCTGGCCAGGAGGGTGCGAGCAAAAGGGAGCTCCTCTCCCTGGTTCGATGCATGCGTGTGTGTGAGTGGCGGCGCGGGGGAAAACGAGAGGGAGAGGGAGATCGAGCAGAGGCTGCGGTTCGGGAGGAGGACGAGGCAAGGGGAGGCGGCACTGGGTGTTGTGCGGGTGGCAGAGGCGGAGAGCTTCTCTTTCTCTCCCTCTGCTGTAGGTGCGATGCAGGAGGAGGACGAAGGGAGATGGAAACGCTAGGAGAGGGAGGCTGCGGCGCTGGAGGGAAAAGGTCGAGGGAGGAGAAGGGGTGCGCGTGGGGATCGTCTAGGGTTACTGGCGACGGCGCTGGGCCTTGGCCTCGGTGCAACTGGGCTGCAGGTTTTCTCTCCCTCTCTCTCTTTCTCTTCTAAATCCCAAAAAAAAGAAAAAAACAACAAAGGGAAGAAAAAGAAAGGAAGGGTGGAGACATGATTTGGGCATGGGAATAAATTCCCTGGACTCGCAAAAATGCGAGGAATTTAAATAAAATGGCAAGATGATTTTTTGGAGAAAATAGATTCACACATGTTGAATATAATTCGACGTGTTTGAATTTTGAAGCCCATTCAAAAGGACTCTAAATGGGCTGAGATTTTGGAGGAGCCTCGATAAAAGAGATGAGAAAAAAATATTGGCAAGGTTTGAAGGTCAAACTCGAAGAGGAAAATACATGGGAAATATTTTGCACGTGT
Source organism: Triticum urartu (assembly GCF_003073215.2). NCBI lineage: Eukaryota > Viridiplantae > Streptophyta > Magnoliopsida > Poales > Poaceae > Triticum > Triticum urartu. Next base: position 64,618,551 of record NC_053026.1, read on the forward strand.
GTTATGGTTAATTCCAAAAGAATGGAATATTTATAATAGCCCCCTAATATTGGGAGGATATGTTATAAAGAGAATCACCATGTGAATATCCCTCGATTTAAATGAATCGAAGATCCATACAATTTAATTGGACGAGTTTTAAGAAGAGGTGCAAGATGACATGATGCAATGCACATGATGCAATGATGAATGCAACAAGCAAAAACAAATCACACAACGAATCTTGGATACCCTGGAAGGCATCTAAAGCTCCGGTCTTGGGGCGTCACAAAACTCCACCACTACAAGAGGATCTCGTCCCGAGATCTAGGATGGCACCGGAGAGAAGCGGAAGAGGAAGAGGTTAAACAAAGTTGCTTCTTTGACAAAAGAGTGAAACCAACCAACCTTGAGAGGTTAAACAAATTGAAAGGAGGAATCCAACAAATATGCAAGAAGTTGAAAATACTTTGTTATAAAAGAGGGATAAGGAACATTCCGAGAACCTTGTGGGTTGAAAGACATAAGAAAAGGTTACAACGGACAAGAAGTAGATGCAAGCACTCCGGTTGAAACGAGATGTACAAGGAACGATAAAGATAAATTATGACAACACTCCGGTTAGAAATGGAAGGCAAAGAATATGAACTTGAAAAAATGAAAGCACTTAGATGAGACTCCGGTTAGAAAAGGAATGATAGACACAACACTCCGATTAAAACAAGATAGAGAAGGAATACGAATGATATAATTTGGACATTGCTCCTATTGAAAAGAGATGCAAGACTTGATAAGATGAAAAGAACTTGAGGACATGACACAACGCTCCGGTTAAATGGATAACCACAGGAAAGAACACGATCCTCCAAATACAAGATGATGAGTGAAGAGAGCAATATCACTATGCCTCCGAAAGAAATGAAAGAATGGAATTGGATGAACGGAGGGAAACGCGATCTTGAGAGAGCACACTTACCACAAATGCTAGAACGGAGTTGTTGGATTATCAACAATGAAAAGATAAGCTTGATGTGGGGCTTATGGAAAACATCACAAAACTATGAAATTCTACCACTAACAAAAACAATAGATTGGATTGATATGAACAAGGAGGCGAGAAACTTATTTCACCGGGAGGATAAATGAAGAACTCGGGTCATTTATAAGCACCATAAATAGCGACAATCCTTAGGGAAATCTTTAGGTGAAATATAACTCAAGATAACTCCAATGAAGAGATTGATTGGTTGAAAAGATGTCTTGAAGGAAGAGAAAATGATGGATTTAGATATGTCACTCTTGAAAACTTTTGAATCATGAAACACGAAGGGAAATTATCAACAATGACATAACACCACCTCAAAAGATAACATAGAAAGAATTGCACTTCGGAATGGAAGATGAAGAATACTTGAACTCCTCAAAACAAGACATGTGTTGAACACCACGTTTATTTTGGAGTATAGCTTAGCGGAACATAACTTCGAGAGAAATCTTGAAAAACAATTGAAGAATGAAAAGAATCCTTGATGGACCACCATGTTGAGCCTTCGTGAGAACCCCGGTAACAAAAGAATGATCAAGTGAAAGGAAAGTTGAAAAGAACTCCGGTAATAAAAGAATGATCAAAAAGAAAGAGAAGTGGAGAACATAAGGTGAAGCCTTGCAGTGATTTAGATGGAGCTTTGCGACGAGATAAAGTGGAAAACTTGAAACTCCGGAAAAGAAAAAATGAAGCAATTGAAACCAAGAATTTTGATGAACCTCTGGAATAAGGAGTTGAATATACTAGATGAAACAAGAATAAGAATTACATTATGCTTATCCGTCACCAACTTAAATTGATGACAAGTAGCGGATTTGGCATACTACTTATTCCCGTTGAAAATGATTGATGAGAGATATAGCATAGACTTGAATAAGGTCTTGATGGATCCACCGGTGGGGTTTGGAAACAACGAATGAATTGATATGATAACGAAGGAAGAGAAATCTCAAACCGAACCACCGTAAGAATTGGAAATGAATGAAGTAAAGGGATGAATCACTAGTAAGAATTAGAGAATGAATGAAGATACTTAAGGGAATTTAGACACATGAGAATGAAGAGATCACGATCTGATTAGAGAAGACTTGAACGATGCGCCGGTAAGATTTGGAGAACGAGAGCTGAAAGCTGGAATTAATAATTCTGAGATGATGGGCTCTGAAGAATCAAACTGAAAAGACTCCTGAATTTCTCTGGATGGGTGAAAATAATTTCGCAATCGAAAACAATTAAGAGAAGATGGCATAAAGCTAGCACCATGAATCTTTGAGATAACGGGTAAGGATTTAAGAGGAACTCCTCTTCGGTCTTCAAATGCAGAGAATGACGATGAGAAACACCACCACAAATTGTTGAGATACTCTGGGATGAAAATTAGAAAGGTTGAACCGACGATGAAAAGAAATTTGAAAGATCTTGGATAAAGACATTTGACTGATGTCAATTCATTCTTATGTCAACCTTTGAAAAGAATTTAAGAGTGACTCTGGAAAAATAGAAGAGTCGGGAAAGATCCTGGGAAAATACCTGTGGGTTAGGGCCCACTAAAAAGAAACATCGTTGAACGATTTAAAAGATAGATTGCACCGGTTGAATTAAATGGCTCAGCAGAGATAACAACCTCGAGATATCTTGAAAGGATTGATAATGGAGACACAAATCTTCTGAGATATCTTCGGCACTCTGGAACATATGAATAACAATAAGTGAACTATTACGAGGTGCACCAGTATGGGAAAACATTTGAAATGAGGAAAAGATATGATCGACAAAGCTTGAATTGAATCCACTAAAGAATGATGAACTTGAAGCTCCGTTGGAATCTTCATGAGAATCACCGGATAAGAACATTGACGGAAAAGAATGGAGAGGTTTCCCATCAATAAGATGGATACTTGATTAAGAAATCCGAGTCCTTGAAGAAAAAGAAAGGGTGGGAGGGCGGGAAAACAAAGGTAACTTGGGATGGATGAAACAAATACCATTGAGAAAACTTAGAATTGATCATGCGGATGTTGAAATGATCGGACCCACTTGAAGAAAGACACACCGGTTCAGAAGAAATTGAGATGGCAAATTCGAAGATCAAGAAGGATTTGTATTCACATAGGAATATGAAAACATCGCTTAGGAAAGGTATGGAATCAACATTTGACTTCGAAGCAACTCGAATACCACAACTCAAAACAAAGCAAAGGATTGGCTTGCATAATAAGCCAGAAACAAACATATTATAGATCCCATATCGTATCATGTGTCTGTTGGAATGATATTCTAGGAGCTACTTGAATTCCCACTTATAAATCTCCCGAAACTTTCTGGTTATGCAATCAGGTGTTGGGGACACAGGGGAAGCATAATATCTCACCCAAACTAACAATTCCTACATCCAGCTGTATCCATCCTTTAACACATAACCAAGAAACCTTCGGAAATCGTGTACCTCAACCTTCGAAAAGCATCTGTTATACGAGTTATGGTGTTGGTGTAAAAACCGGTGGATCTCGGGTAGGGGGTCCCGAACTGTGCGTCTAAGGGCGATGGTAACAGGAGGCAGGGGACACGATGTTTACCCAGGTTCGGGCCCTCTTGATGGAGGTAATACCCTGTGTCCTGCTTGATTGTTCTTGACGATATGAGTATTACAAGAGTTGATCTTCCACGAGATCGTAGATGCTAAACCCTGGAAGCTAGCCTATGGTATGATTGTATCTTGTCCTACGGACTAAACCCTCCGGTTTATATAGACCCTGGAGGGGGCTAGGGTTACATAGAGTCGGTTACAAGGGAGGAGATCTACATATCCGTATTGCCTAGCTTGCCTTCCACGCCAAGGAGAGTCCCATCCAGACACGGGACATAGTCTTGAATCTTGTATCTTCATGGTCCAACAGTCCAGCCAAAGGATATAGTCTGGCTGTCCGGAGACCCCCTAATCCAGGACTCCCTTAGTAGTCCCTGAACCAGGATTCAATGACGATGAGTCCGACGCGCAGTATTGTCTTCGTCATTGCAGGGCGGGTTCCTCCTCCGAATACTACATGGAAAATTTTGAACACAAGGATAGTGTCCGGCTCTGCAAAACAAGTTCCACATACCACGGTAGAGAGTAATATTTCCATAAATCTAATCTGCTGACATGTTCTGACAACATGACATCACGCCACGGCCCGGTCATTGTTCGAACCATTTTTCTCAACCAGCACCGCACATATCGCGAGGCGGTTTTCTTGACACGTCTTGTCAAAGCAGATATCGTGTTCCCCTTATTACGGGATTCTCATCAATATGGGCGTGGGTAACCCAACCGCGCCATCAATTACGGCACTTGGGGAATAAGCGATGTTTCCAGGCAAGTGGGGAGGCGCATTGCCTCTTCCGCCCTTATAAAAGGATTAGGATTCACTCTTTTTACACACGCCTTCTTCCTCATTGCTTACCCATTCTCACACACTCAAGCTCCAGCGCCCAAGTTCGCGTCTTTCTTCTAAAACCACTACAAGCATGTCCGGAGCGGGAGGGAAGTGGATGGTCTCCTCCGTCACGAAGGAGAACATCACAAAGTTACGGGAAGACGGATATCTGGCTGCGTATATCGCGCACCGGTTGCCAGATGCAGGGCAGATCATCCCTATGCCCGAACCCCATGAGAGGGTAGTTTTTCATACCCACTTTGTCTGTGGACTGGGATTTCCCCTCCACCCGTTTGCCCGCGGGCTCATGTTCTACTACGGGCTGGATTTTCATGATCTGGCCCCCAATTTCATCCTCAACATCTCGACGTTTATCGTCGTGTGTGAGGCCTTCCTCCGCATCAAGCCCCATTTCGGCCTGTGGCTGAAGACCTTCAATGTCAAACCGAAGGTGGTGGTCGGCCAGCAAGCAGAGTGCGGAGGCGCCATGGTGGGCAAGATGCCTAACGTCACCTGGCTCAAAGGCTCCTATGTGGAGACCATAAAGGGGTGGCAATCGGGGTGGTTCTACATCACCGAGCCGCACGACACCAACTGGGCGGCGGCCCCCGAATTCTGATCCGGAATCCCCACGCGGCTTACTTCCTGGAAAGAGAAGGTCCTGGGGTTCTTCGGTAGAGCTTACCGGACTCCAGACCTGTATCAGGAACATGATGAGCAAGAAAATCAATCTCGTCAACGTGGTCCAGGTCATGCTCTTCCGCCGGATTCTCCCGTGTCAACAACGGGTATTCAACTTGTGGGAGTTTGACCCAGCCAAGCACCAGACGCTGCGAGAGCTCTATGACACGACACACGAGGACGTCTGGAGGGTGTTGTTCAAGGGCTCCGAGGTACCTCCTTCCCTCACCGAGGACCGCAGACTCAGCGCAAAGCGCTGTGCCAATCCGAAGTTTTTATATTTCACAGGGTATCCATTTGCCCCAGTTTAATCATGTGTGACATCTAAGCCTTCCACGCCTTTAATAGGACTGGGTGAAGACAGCGGAGCAGATCGATTGCTGTCGGTGTCAAAACCGGCGGATCTCAGGTAGGGGGTCCCGAACTGTGCGTCTAGGCCGGATGGTAACAGGAGGCAAGGGACACGAAGTTTTACCCAGGTTCGGGCCCTCTTGATGGAGGTAAAGCCCTACGTCCTGCTTGATTAATATTGATGATATGGGTAGTACAAGAGTAGATCTACCACGAGATCGGAGAGGCTAAACCCTAGAAGCTAGCCTATGGTATGATTGTTGTTCCGTATGTTGTCCTACGGACTAAAACCCTCCGGTTTATATAGACACCGGAGAGGGTTAGGGTTACACAAAGTCGGTTACAATGGTAGGAGATCTACAGATCCGTATCGCCAAGCTTGCCCTCCACGCCAAGGAAAGTCCCTTCCGGACACGGGACGAAGTCTTCAATCTTGTATCTTCATAGTCCAGGAGTCCGGCCGAAGGTATAGTCCGGCTATATGGACACCCCCTAATCCAGGACTCCCTCAGTAGCCCCTGAACCAGGCTTCAATTACGACGAGTCCGGCACGTAGATTGTCTTCGACATTGCAAGGTGGGTTCCTCCTCCAAGTACTTCATAGAAGATTTTGAACACAAAGATAGTGTCCGGCTCTGCAAAATAAGTTTTCACATATTGCCATAGAGAGAATAACATTAGACAAATCTAATCTGCTGACGTATTCCGTAGTGTGACACCGCACCACGGCCAAGCCTTCATTTGAATCGTTTTATTATCCCACCTCAGCACGTCATGCGAGGCGGTTTCCTTGGCACGTCTTGTTAAAGCAGAGACCGTGTCCCCTTATTCCGGGATTCTCATCAATACGGGCGTGGGTAACCCAACCACTTCTAGGACTCCTAGATTATAGGCAAGTCCAAACAGACACGGAGAGGATGCTTGATATTGACCCTCTTTATAAAGGGACAAGGCTTTTATTTTTTCCCTCCCGTGCTCAATCGAATCCTTCCCCCACCTCAAGCTCAAACGCCCAAAGTTTAGGTCAGGTGCTCTGAACCTTAAGTCATGTCCGGATCTAGCCTTCAAGGCCGATGGGTGCCTTCCTCTGTCACGGAAGAAGACATCAAAAAGTTGAGGGAGGCCAGATATCTGACCGCCAAGATTTTGCATCGGCTGCCTCCTCGAGGGCAGGCCGTCCCCTCCCCCGAACCCAACGAGAACGTCGTGTTCGTCTCCCACTTCCTCCGGGGTCTAGGCCTTGCTCTGGATCCTTTCGTCAGGGGTTTGATGTTTATTATGGGCTAGACTTCCATGATCTAGCTCCGGACTCCTTTCTTCATATCACGACATTTATTGTCGTGTGCGAGGCCTTCCTCCGGGTTACCCCTCACTTTGGCCTATGGCTCAAGACCTTTGAAGTAAAGCCGAAGATGATCGAGGGGCAACATGCAGCGTGTGGAGGTGCCTCAATACGCAAGATGACGGGAGCTCCGTGGCCCAAAGGTTCCATCCCAGAGGTGTCTGAATTGTGGCAATAGGAGTGGTTCTACATCACGGCTCCTAGAAGTGCCAAGTGGGCGGCCGCCCCTGTTTTCTATTCGGGCCCTCCACCACAACTGATGTCATGGATCAGCAGAGGTCTGAGCTGGGCTCCAGCCAAGGACGTGCCTATACTGCAAAGCCGCATTCGAGATCTCTTCAATGGAGATTTCAGTTTGGTTGCGGTAATACAAGTTATGCTGGTTCGTCAAGTCCAGCCTTGGAAACGCCGGCCCCTTCACTTGTGGGAGTTCAATCCCGAGGGACCGCGTGTCATTCAAAATTTTCTCGGCCTGACGCCCGAGGAGATGTACAAGTCATTCTTCGGACCTCAGGTAGTGTGTCCGGAAATCACCGAGGACGTGGGCTTGAGTAGTGACCGCGCCGCCGAATAGGTAAGGAATCTTCCGGCCGAACATACTATCTCTCCTTTGTTACGAAGTTATTTCTGAGAGTTCTCTTTTTGACCAGGACTGGCTAACAAAGGCGAAGTTGATTCGGTGTTCAGCACCCCTCCCTGAGGGTTTGGAAAATCCGGTATTGGAGAAGATGCTCCAAATCGCACATTGCCCGGAGCCCTTGAAGGAAGATACTGTGGAGGATAATACGGGCGGACGTGGGCCCCCAATGCTGCCCATTCTAACCGAGGGAGCGAGCGTCTCCATGAAGGAAGACGACCGGAAGAGGAAAAGGACTGCACCCGGGGATTCGGAAGCCGAAGCTTCCAAACGGGAGAAGAAGTCTCCCACAGAGGGTCCTACCTTGGGGGGTGTTGTTGCCGCACAAAGTCCGCGGGGGGATCAATTCTCCCGCGAGTCGTAAGTGACCCGAAATACTTTAATAGTACAGATATGCCATCTTTTTCTTCTGAGAAAATAACCACCGCATACATCTCTGCAGTTCAGGCCTTAGCCCCATTCAAATGAGCTCGTCTTCGGGGGATCTTCTTTCAGAGGTGATGGAGAGCGAAATGCCTCCTCCGGACTCCTCCGCTCCGGAAGCGGGAGACCCTGAAGTGTCGTCGCGGAGGGCCTCTCCGAGTCCGGTGAGGCCAGAAGATAATCCCATTGACCCCCGAAGCTCCCAGTGTCCGGCTCCCGAAGAGAGCAGATGAAAGAGTCCAACACCGACTAGAGTGCGATCGGATGTTCTGAGGGAGTTGGTGGGGCGAGCGGCCATCTCAGATGAACACCGTGTGCTGATGAATATGGTGATGGAGAGAATCTCGTCCGCCGAAAGCGGATTGCATGAAGCTTTTATGAGTCTACTGACAGGCTTTGAGGTACGTAAAAGAATGTATGATAGTCCTGCACATGCTAGGTGTGCCCTGTGTAGATAGTAGCCCCTGAGACTCTGGTTGTCGTTGGAAACGACGATGAACAGAGGATCATATTCCCAGGTAATAACCATACTGCCTCTATGTGCAGGTGATGGAAGCTCCGGTGGCTAGCCGGACTAGCGAGTTTGCCCATTTAGAATGGCAGTTGGATGCGGCAGATGCCGACATCGAGCTTGTTAACAAAAGGCTTGACGAGGCACAGGGTAAGTGTCATTATCTGGTAAACGCCACATAGGAAGAGCAGCATGATGCCAGTATCTTTAATATGTTGTGACTGCAGATGGAGCTGCCACTGTTGAAGCCTTGCGGGCAGAACTTGCCCGAGCCAAGGAACAAGCGAGGTTGGGTAATGCGGCTGCTTTGAAGGTGGCTGGCGAGCTTAAAGCTGAGAAGGCCGCGCATGGCGAGAGCCGAGATAAAATGGCCAAGATGGCCATAGAAATAAAAGCCGCCGCCGACCATTGCCGGGTTCTTGAAAAGGAAAACCTAGCGAAGGCATCGGACCTTGAGAAGGCTGCTGCGACGAGAAAAGACCTCCACTCTGCTATGAGGGCAAAGGAGGAGCTGCAGGAAGCCGGGGATATTGTAGCTGGGAAATCCTTTATGTTGCGGAGGAAGTTCGGAGATCGACGGTATGCCCCTCTGGATCGGCTGTGGAGTTCGGAGGATGTGTATATGGATTTGGCGGTGAGCACTGCCGATGCGGCCAAGTACTTCCAGGGTCAGACGGACCGTGCAGTAGACCAGCTGTTTTGGAGACAATTCCATTCTCCTGAGCGTCCGCTTTCATTGACTGACCAATTAGCCGAATGGGCCAAACTGAATAGGTTGTCCGGACTCGCCATGAGGTCTGTTGTGGATCAGCTATGGCCGGAAAGGTCAAAACCAATCAGCTATTTCAGCTTGGTGCAGCAGTTCATTGACGTGGTGCCGCGCATTAATGCAATGAAGAGGTCGGCGTGCATAGAGGGCGCACGGATGGCCTTTCCCGTGTTAAAGCATACTGGGCGGAGATGGATGCTACCACTATTGCAGCACGGGATTTGGCCATAGGCCGAATAGCTACTGAGCACTACTGTCGGCGTTCTGGGAACGGGGGTCCCCAGACTTGCCTGCCTGCGGCATGCGGCGTGGCTCAAATGGGGGCCCAGTGCGGCCCATCTTCATCAACACAAGGCTCAAGACCATCGCGAGGGGCCAAGCCTCGCGGGGCGGACGACATGGCGCATCCTCAGGCGCAGCCTCATCAGGCTGGCTCGCGAGGAGGCGGAGATATCAAGGCAGGGTACCTCGCGAGGTGCCCATGACGTAAGCCATGACGACTCAAGGTGCCAGGCGGGCGTCAGCGCGCGCAGCGTCCTTCTTTCCTCTTTGGTGCAAAGGGGGGCAAGCACAGCCGCGGAGTACCGAGCCATCAGGCCAAGGTTGCCATTTCGGTGCAACGAGACCAAGACCAGGAGGACTACGAGACGAAGGTCACCATGGAGCCCAGCACGGCGTCACCGCAGAGCCTTTGGCAGGCGGAGACCAACTTTAGTCAGGATAAGTGTACTCGCTGTCCCCCTTCAAATTAGCCCGCCATTGTTGGCTCCCTTCCCGCTCATTATTTGGGAAGAGGACCAGGGCCTCTATAAATAGGACCAGCCACCCACATAGCAAGTGGTGGGTTCCAGACGGTCGACAAGAGAGAGAGAGAGAGAGAGAGAGAGAGAGAGAGGTGACTGAACTCCTCCTAGTAGTTCATCACCCCAGCCAAGAACAGACCCTCGCGAGGCTGTTCTTCCTTGTATTGTTCATCATCACCAGCCCTAGGAGGAAATCCACCAACCACACACTGGAGTAGGGTATTACACCACAACGGTGGCCCGAACCAGTATAAATCTTGTGTTCCTTGTGCAGTTCTTTTAGTAGTTTAGATCCTTGCGAGACGGAGAGGTAGAAGGCGTGATCTCCGCGCGCACCCCAGTGTTCGAACCTTAAGGGTCTGCCGGAACCCGTGATCCAACATTTGGCGCACCAGGTAGGGGTGCGCCGGAATTCGTCTTCCACCACTCCATGCCCCGTCGCGTCTTCATCACCATACCCGGCGACCAGGAGGGCAACCCTGACCCATGGGCTGCGTGGCCCGCACGTGCGGAACCGCTCGCCTCGGGCGACCCTGCGCCACAGGCAGCTCGCGGTCCGCAGGGCGCTGCGGGCCGCGGGCGACGCGGACAGACTTCGACAACTCTTACGCCGCGCAGGCTCGGTCGGCAGCAAGGGCCTCCAATCACGCCACGACAACGACACCGTACACCCGCCGGGAGCAGGGGAACTCGAGGGCCGCGCTCATGGTGGCCCGAGAGCTGCTACGGTGCAGACTACTGGAGGGCGGCCATGACGTGCTGCTGGAACGAGTGGCGGAGCTCCTGGGCTTCACTGCCTCGGGGGCTCACCCCTTCTCCACCCAGCTCCCATCTCAAGCCCAGGGCGACCCGCACGGGGGCTCCGCGCGCGCCCGCGGGCTCCAAGGCTACTCCGACGCCAGTGAAGCTGTTAGCACCGGACCGGCGGCGGCGCTACCCCCGCCCCCGGCCCGCGAAGAAGGACTCAACGCGACCCGCGGCCCAGTGGGCGGCCGCGCTGCCACCCCGCAGTGGACGTGACAGGCAGGACCGCGTGGCATGCGGGGCATCACGGCGTGGTATTCGGAATGACGGCGCCGGAGGAATATGTGCCGCTCATGATGGACCAAGGGCACCCTCACGAGAACGGACAAGGCTCGCTCCTCGGCCCAATCTGGGGGGACGAGGCAACGGAAGCTGAGCCCTTCCAGGAGCCCCAGGACGAACCCGCCGGCCACGCTGGAGGCAACGATTATCGGGCACCGCTGACTCTTCAGGGACAGGTACATGCTAACCATGGATTGCAGGAGGTGCAGGTCGCCGCGGTAGGCAGCTGCCCCGCTCCCACAGTCTCCTACCCCTCGGGAGGAGGGCGCAGGGGGCTGCAGGAGAGGGGCCGGGATCCGACATCACCACCGTGGCGTTCGGAGCAAGGCGTTCTCAGGAGGTAGGCCCTCTGCTGGGGAGGTGCCTCAGGGCCTGCCCCTGGCAGAGGACCCGTGGTCGTCGGGGGAACCGCTGGCGATCGCTCTACCCCATCGGGCGGCGTCCTGGGTTCCGGTCGTTGCTGATGGCACTAGAGTGTGGCGCAAGGCGGGGCCCTCGTCTGGCGATATGAAGCAAGGCTAGTACCTGTGAGGAAGGCCCAGTGCCTGTGAAGCTCGCCGCCCCGTGACACTCTCACGTAATAATGAGTGGGGCTGTACATGCCCCGGAGTCTCAGGGGTGCCGGCCTCAGGCCCTGGGGCTCCCTCCCACGCCTAGTGGACAGCACTTAGCTCCGCGCTGGTGAGAAGACGTCCAAGACTAGATTAGGTGCCGGACGCGGCCTTTTGTCTACTTTCTTTGCCTTTCCCTTGGGCTGTATCTTTTCCCCCACTGGATTTAAGTTGGATTCGAATTTGAGATTTGCATGTGTTCGGGGAAGGGGTGCTTTTTCTCGCTCGAGCCATTTCTCGCATTCTGGTTACCGCTTCGCCACAGCTGCCTCCCCTCGCGAGCTCCTCGCGAGTCGGGTCAGGCCAGGCTCGTGCGCAGCCCAAACTGCCGCTGTTGCTCCCCCTCGGGAGGATTTTCGGGTGCCTGCGGAGGTTGTCCCATTCAGAAAAGGCCCAAAGCCTGTGAAGCAAGGCGAGTGCCTGTGAAGTCATTGCGCTCAGGAAAAGGCCCGAAGCCTGTGAAGCAAGGCGAGTGCCTGTGAAGCTCTCGCGTTTAGGAAAAGGCCCAGAGCCCGTGAAGCAAGGCGAGTGCCTGTGAAGTCATTGCGCTCAGGAAAAGGCCCGGAGCCTGTGAAGCAAGGCGAGTGCCTGTGAAGCTCTCGCGTTCTGGAAAAGGCCCAGAGCCTGTGAAGCAAGGCGAGTGCCTGTGAAGCTCTCGCGTTCTGGAAAAGGCCCAGAGCCTGTGAAGCAAGGCGAGTGCCTGTGAAGCTCTCGCGTTCTGGAAAAGGCCCAGAGCCTGTGAAGCAAGGCGAGTGCCTGTGAAGCTCTCGCGTTCTGGAAAAGGCCCAGAGCCTGTGAAGCAAGGCGAGTGCCTGTGAAGCTCTCGCGTTCTGGAAAAGGCCCAGAGCCTGTGAAGCAAGGCGAGTGCCTGTGAAGCTCTCGCGTTCTGGAAAAGGCCCAGAGCCTGTGAAGCAAGGCGAGTGCCTGTGAAGCTCTCGCGTTCTGGAAAAGGCCCAGAGCCTGTGAAGCAAGGCGAGTGCCTATGAAGCTCTCACGTTCTGGAAAAGGCCCGGAGCCTCTGAAGCAAGGCGAGTGCCTGTGAAGCTCTCGCGTTCTGGAAAAGGCCCAGAGCCTGTGAAGCTCTCGCGTTCTGCAAAAGGCCCAGAGCCTGTGAAGCAAGGCGAGTGCCTGTGAAGCTCTCACGTTCTGGAAAAGGCCCGGAGCCTGTGAAGCAAGGCGAGTGCCTGTGAAGCTCTCGCGTTCTGGAATAGGCCGAGAGCTTGTGAAGCAAGGCGAGTTCCTGTGAAGCTCTCGCGTTCTGGAAAAGGCCCAGAGCCTGTGAAACAAGGCGAGTGCCTGTGAAGCTCTCGCATTCTGGAAAAGGCCCAGAGCCTGTGAAGCAAGGCGAGTGCCTGTGAAGCTCTCGCGTTTAGGAAAAGGCCCAGAGCCCGTGAAGCAAGGCGAGTGCCTGTGAAGCTCTTGCATTTAGGAAAAGGCCCGGAGCCTGTGAAGAAGGCGAATGCCTGTGAAGTCATTGCGCTCGGGAGAAGGCCCAGAGCCTGTGAAGAAGGCCAACGCCTGTGAAGTTTCTCATCAGCAACGACCTCACATCCTGAGGACCCAACTAGAGAGCACCCAAGGCGTCGCGCCCTCCTACAGGCCGCCTCGGAGCCAGCGTGGAGCAAAGGTAAACCAGCCCACTGTCAGACACGCGCGCATTTTGACCACTACTGATATGATGGACACAAGTTTTTACATGAGGGGCTTCCCCTCCCAAAATGCTCTCACGACCATCAGGCCAAACACCTGAGTTCTATTCATGCAGGATAAAAGACAGGAATAGTACATGGTTAGTCTGACAAATCCCCCAATGCATCCTCGGGGGCGCCTCCCGGGCTGTCGCTGGCATCACTGAACTCGCCCTCGTTGTTTGCGCCACCACCAGGGGCGTCGCGGCCATCCACCACACCGCCCTCGTCGGCAGCCACAATCACGTCGTCGTCATCCGAAGTGAAGGCTATCACGTCATCGTCATCCGAAGTGAAGGCTCGGACGAGAGCGTCCATGTTGTCCTCCACCCAACCCGCCAGGTCGCCTCGGACGGTCTGAGGAACTGGGGTGATGGCAGCATCAAAGTCGAAGTGGGGATCCATGTCCTGGAGATGGCTGAAGAAACGGGAAAAGGCGCGCTTGAGAAAGGCGCGGCTCCTCTCCTCCACCAACCTGTCGGCCCTGACCGACTGTGCCTCCAGCTGCGTCACCACAGTGGTGAAGAACTGCAGGTTACCGGCATAGTTGATCGTGTGCGGCTCGCCGACGGCTGCCTCACAGATGTTGCCCAAGGCCACGTTAGCCCTCTCCCTGAGCGTGGCGAGCATGGGGCCGTGCGCGTGCTCCAAGATTCGCCGCTGGCGTGTTTCGTCGGCATTCTGACGCTCAACGGCCTCAGCCTCTTCCATCCACTGGCGGAGACGGAGCACCTCGGCTTGGGAGGCGGCCAACTCCTTCTGCGCTGCCTCAAGGGAGGCTAGGGAGGCGTCGGCCTGCCGTGTCGCCTCATCCCGTTGGGCCCTCAGGGCTGCGGTTCTGCCCTCGGCTTCGACCCGGATCATCCCCAGCTTCCCCTCGAACTCACGCTCGAGGCCTTGGCGCGCCGTCACCACCCGACGACAAACCTCCTCCAGGACACGCGATTCCCGCGCAGCGACATCGTCTTCCGCCTGCGTCACTAGGCGCTCCCTCGTCTCCAGCCGCTCGTACTCACGGGTGCGTTCGGCGGCTTCCAGCACCAACACTTCCTCACGCTTCTGGAGCTCGGCTGGGTCGCCCGAAGCCACCCGCATCGACGCAAGAGCCAGCTCGCGCAGCTCCACTTGCTCCTCCAGTGAGTGGGACCGGGCCAGGAGCTCGCGAGCCCGCTCCTCCGCTGCCTCTCGCCACCCGTCAGCTCTCCGGGCCTCCTCGATGGCCTGGGAATGGGCCACTCGAGAGGCCTCCAGCGACGCCTTCGCCTCTTCATCATCGAGGTCACGCTGACAACGCGCGAGGGCGATGGCAGCCTCCGGCTCGCGCCTCCCTGCGGCCAGGCGCAGGCCCTCGGCCTCCAGGCGAGCATCTTCGTCAGCAAGCTCCTCCCCAAGCAAGTCCACCGCATCGGCCGCTCGTCGAAGGAACACTTGGCGGCGAGCGCAGAGCTCCCAGGCGCGCTCAAGCACGTCCTCCACGCCATCATCCGCCCCAAGCAAGCGCAGGGGGCCGCGAATCATCGCTCCTCCTCCGGGCAGGGGGCTGGGGGCTGGCGCCCTCGCGACGGCCGGGCGCGCCGCATCAGAAGCCCGGCCTAGGGCCAGCCCGTCTCCAGATGAGGGGCACAGTAGGCGCCTCAATCAGTCGCAGTCCCCGACCAGACGGGAAGCCCACGGCAGACTGGCTATTCCCTGAGAGGGTCCGCGAAGGAGGAGCGTGGGGAATGAAGGGCCGCGGTGCACCTCGGGATGGCCCCTTCAGACGCCCTCACCACGAGGGCAGAGCTGCTCGGAGCATTGGAGGACGGTAGAGGAGACAAAGCCAAGGGAGGCGGCACCTCGGCGACTCCCGCGAGCTCAGTCGGAAGGGGCCTACGGAGCAAGGATCGGCGAAAGCAACAAGAGGATCAGGAGCCATAGAGGAAGAAGACTCACTCGTTAGTAGCAAAGTACTTCCGGCGCTTCAGTAGGCGGCAAGGGAAGTCATCACCCAGGGCCTCCCTTTTTCTCCGGAGGGCCTCAAAGTCCACACGGAAGCGGCCCAGGAGAGGTGCACAGGAATCAACCTGCGAGGAGGACGAAGCACCGAGGCGACCTGCGTCGAGGACGCATGCCTGACGCACACAGTCAGTCGCCTCGCCAGAAGGCGTGGCCAGGGGCTCAGGAGCCTCGGCCCTAAGCATCGGAAGCGGCCGCACCTCACCCGCAGCCTCGGCGGCACGGGCCTCAGGAGCTGCCCCATCAAGAACACCGCCAGGTGCGGTCACCTCGTCAATAACTCTCTCGACCCCTGCTGTCTCCTGCCTCCCTGCTCCACCACTCGAGGAGGATTCACCTGGACCAACCGGAAGGGCAGTCACCGCCACAGGGTTCCCGCGAGGCCCTTGTAGGCCGACAGGACGTAGCCCCCACTCGTCAAAGGAGGGCATCTGCCTCACGAAGTCATCCTTGTTCTGGCAGAGGTACAACAGAGCTCCTCCCCGCTGGATACTGTCGGGGTTGGGGTCGCCAGTCAGGACCAACAGCATCGTCCTTAGCGTCGCGGGTGTCAAGTCTTCTTCCTGAAGCCTCATGTGATCACCAAGCCCGCTGAAGGCCCACATTCGACGAGAATGGCGCTGGAGAGGGGCAATGCGGCGCAGCAGGAACTCCTTCACCACCTTGGGCGCTGTCACATTGAGCGATCTCAAGAACGTGAAGCGGCGCTAGACAAAGGCGAGCCGAGGGCTCTTGAGTGTCTCCTTGCTCCAGCCTGAATTAGGTACAGCAGGCGAAGTTGGCTTCGCCAGCCGGGGGCTGGGCACCCTGACATCGACGTACAACCACCGTTCGCAGAACCTAGCTGCAGGCGAAGGGAGCTTGAAGTCAATACCCGAAGCCGCGGTCTCGGGCGCGGCGACGAAGCTCACGCACGCCGAGAATTGAGTGAGGTCGGCAAGGCGCAAAGAGAAGAAATGGCGCAGCAAGGCAACAGAAGGAGGGATGCCCACCAGCGCCTCGTAGACAAAAGCAAAGACCGAGAGGAGGGCAATGGATTCAGGACCCAGATGCATCATGTGGATCTGGTAATGGGAGAGGACGGCGTTGAAGAAATCGGAGAAAGGGGGAACCAGACCCGCCCACAAGGCATCGGCAAAGCAATGAACCTCGGTGATTATCCTGTCAGTGGGAAGTGAGACGTAGGCCAGGCCGTCGTCCTCCCGCACTCGTCGAGGACGGTGGCCAGAGCCGGGCTGAGCTTATCCAGGCACTCCAGATTGAGTATGATTGAGCGGTCAACGGCGGGGGCTACCGGCAGCGGCGGGCGAGATGGAGACGCGGGCTTCTTCCCTTTCTCTTTCCTCGTTGGAGCCATGGCGGTGGACAGGAGAGGGGGAGATCCGAGATTGGATTGAAGGCGGGGGCAGGCGTTCGAAGGAAGGAAGAACAGGGGACGCTCGAGCAACAGGAAGGGGAGCGGCTGTGCGCAACCACAAGTCCGCCTAGCAAGGCGCATAATAAGGAGGCATGGGGGGAACAGTGCCGCCCACGTCCCATCGACCGCCACGCGGCGCCCAAGGCCGCCGGCTGTTAGGGCCTGCGGCGCTTCGCCCTTGCCCTTTCGCCTCTCGGCACGGCCAAGTCCATGCGCGCCTTGGGCCCGGGGGCTACTATCGGCGTTCTGGGAACGGGGGTCCCCAGACTTGCCTGCCTGCGGCCTGTGGCGTGGCTCAAATGGGGGCCCAGCGCGGCCCATCTTCATCAACACAAGGCTCAAGACCCTTGCGAGGGGCCAAGCCTCGCGGGGCGGATGACACGGCACATCCTCAGGCGCAGCCTCATCAGGCTGGCTCGCGAGGAGGCAGAGATATCAAGGCAGGGTACCTCGCGAGGTGCCCATGACGTAAGCCATGACGACTCAAGGTGCCAAGCGGGCGTCAGCGTGCGCAGTGTCCTTCTTTCCTCTTTGTTGCAAAGGGGGGCAAGCACAGCCGCGGAGTACCGAGGCATCAGGAAAAGGTTGCCATTTCGGTGCAACGAGACCAAGACCAGGAGGACTACGCGACGTAGGTCACCATGGAGCCCAGCACGGCGTCACCGCAGAGCCTTTGGCAGGCGGAGACCAACTTTAGTCAGGATAAGTGTACTTGTTGTCCCCCTTCAAATTAGCCCGCCATTGTTGGCTCCCTTCCCGCTCAATATTTGGGAAGAGGACCAGGGCCTCTATAAATAGCACCAGCCACCCACATAGCAAGTGGTAGGTTCCAGACGGTCGACAAGAGAGAGAGAGAGAGAGAGAGGTGACTGAACTCCTCCTAGCAGTTCATCACCCCAGCCAAGAACAGACCCTCGCGAGGCTGTTCTTCCTTGTATTGTTCATCATCACCAGCCCCAGGAGGCAATCCACCAACCACACACTGGAGTAGGGTATTACACCACAACGGTGGCCCGAACCAGTATAAATCTTGTGGTCCTTGTGCAGTTCTTTTAGTAGTTTAGATCCTTGCGAGACGGAGTGGTAGAAGGCGTGATCTCTGTGCGCACCCCAGTGTTCGAACCATAAGGGTCTGCGGAAACCGTGATCCGACAACTACTTTGAAGAAGTTCTTGAGGGTGCTCGTTTGATAGAGACCCAGTGCTCAAAAAATATTATGTTTGAGTGATATGTAATCTCAATGTAAGCAAAATGCTTTTATGAATTTTTATAAGGCTATTTTTATACTTTTGCCTGAAAGTAATATGATGCCTCCTGGGCGGCCGTTTATGTATACATGTGTATAACCTGAAAGGTTGCAGCCGTCGGCTTCAACCCCCACGCATATAATGCGGAGGTGCTCGCGAAAAACACGCGTTCACACTTAACCCAACGTCTTGGTCCTATTAAGGAGGTGATAGCGGAGCGAGTGAGGCAACCGGACTATAATGCTTTAGCACTTTCACTTAGCCATAGGAGTTTGACAGTGGGGCTACTAAATAGCCCCTGGTGGCTCCGCACTCTCCCGATCCCGGGGTGCGTACATGCCTGGCCGGAAAATGGCCCTTCGTTAAGGCGGAGGAATTCTAACGTTCCAACAAGTCATCGAGTGGTTGACCAGTCTCACGCTATATCATGACAGTCAGTTTTTGGCTTTCTCTACTGAGGTGCTTGTCTGGATGAACCAGGGCACAATCGCAGTAGTTCTCCTGGTTGTACCTTAGCCGGTAAAGCGGAATGTAAGGCACCAAAACACAGGAGCCGGGAAAACCCAACATTTGACCAAAGACAATGATTCAGAGCTGATGCATATAGGGCCAAACTCGCGACGCCGAACACTGCCTAAGGTATTCGGTCTTTGTGGTATAAACCGGGCCTAAATAATGGCCTTTGTAAGAAGCCCCTTGTGTCCAGGTACGTGCATTATTCTGGCGTTGCCACATGCCAAGACGTCAGCATCCCTCTCAATGGTGGATATGTATCAACAAGACACAGTAAAAAAGGTTTACGCAGGGTCTTAATATAAAAAGAATCCTTGGAGCGGGTCCCTGCTACACGTCTGCGCCTGTGTCTCTGTTGTGCCGTATCCTGGACGGGTGTAGCACGATGATCGTCTGTAAAAGAGAGGAATTTAGGTGAAAAAGTTGTTGTGCAAAAAGATAGTTTTTAAAGAAACCATGTATAATTTAAGATGAGAAGAAATTGCCACTTGTCTGCGCGCGTTGAGCCCCTTGTATGGACAAATAGGGGAGTGACCATTTATTAGGTATAAATAGCGGCGCCGGACTTGATTAGTTGTGTCTGAGGTCTTGACGACCTATTGGATGCTTTCACTGGTAAGGGCGCCTTTAGTGTGTGGCTGCCAAGGCAGCCGCACTCTCTTCGGCACGCAGAGATCGCTTGATATTTCCGTTCACTGAAATGATGCCACGCGGACCGGGCATCTTGAGTGTGAGGGAGGCATAGTGTGGTATTGCATTAAAGCGAGCGAAAGCTTCACGTCCGAGTAGTGCTTGATAGCCACTTTGGAACGGAGCGATGTGGAAGGTTAAATGCTCGCGACGGAAGTTATCGGGGGAGCCAAATATAACTTGTAGTAGGAGGGAGCCCGTACAACGAGCCCCTGTGCCTGGCGTTTCTCCTTTAAAGGTAGTATTGCTATGGCAAATTTTTGTTGGGTCTAACCCCATCCCGCGGATTGTATCCTGATATATTAGGTTCAGGTTGCTCCCACCGTCCAACAAGACTCGTGTGAAGTGATATCCGCCAATTATTGGGTCTAATACCAGGGCAGCCCATCCTGCGTGTCGGATACCTGCTAAGTATTCGTGATGGTCGAAAGTGATCGGTTGAGACGACCAGTGGCAGGACTTCGCGGTGACAGGCACTTGGGTATATTTTCCTGGGAGTGTCGTGTTGTTTTTTCTCTTGATCACGTGTAACACGTTTACTGTTTTGACTTCTGGTTGAAATTTCTTTTGTTCCCCAATGTCTTGTTTGGGAGGCTCGTCCTCGTCTTCACTTGGTGTATCCTCCCCCTTGTGTACGGCGTTGAGCTTGCCGGACTGCTTGAAGACCCAACATTCTCTGTGGGTATGATTAGCGGGTTTACCAGGGGTACTATGGATCTGAAATACTTGGTCCAGAATTTTGTTGAGGCTGGATAGTTCATCCCTGGTGCCTTTAGAGGGCGTCTTTTGACCTGGCCGAGAGCTTTTGAAATCGGCGTTTACTGTCGTGCCCTTCGTGCTATCTTCTTTATTCCGGCTTTTGTTATTGCTGTTGCGCCATGATTTCCCGTTTCCATCTCTAACTTCAGATGTACTGGGGTCGCTGGTGCTGCATCTGGCTAGCCAGCTATCCCCACCCGCGCAAAAGCGGGTCATGAGGCTTGTTAATGCGGCCATTGTTCTCGGCTTATTTGGTCGAGGTGTCTGGCAAGCCATTCGTCACGGACACTATGCTTAAAAGCTGCCAAGGCTTCGGCGTCCGGACAGTCGACAATCTGGTTCTTTTTAGTAAGAAACCTGTTCCAAAGCTTTCGGGCTGACTCTCCGGGCTGTTGAGTTATATGACTCAAATCGTCCGCATCCGGAGGTCGGATATAAGTCCCTTGAAAATTTGCCCGAAAGGCGTCTTCGAGCTCTTCCCAACTTCCAATGGAGCTTTCGGGGAGGCCTTTAAGCCAGTGATGAGCTGGCCCTTTGAGCTTGAGGGGTAAGTACTTGATGGCGTGGAGATCATCTCCTTGAGCCATATGGATATGAAGGATGTAGTCCTCAATCCAGACCCCAGGGTCTGTGGTTCCTTCGTATGTCTCTTTGTTTACATGTTTGAATCCCTTTGGAAATTCATGGTCCAGCACCTCATCGGTGAAACATAGAGGGTGTGCGGCACCCCTGTAGCTGGGTGTATAACGTTGTTCGGATGTTTGTTGTGTTGCATTGTATGCTGGGGCGCGCTTGCGTGGTCCATAGATGGATCTTGTTGCACTGTCCTTTGGGTGCGAGCCCTCGCATGGGTCGTGTGTTGTATTGTGAGTGGCGTTGTATGCCGCTCTGTGTTGGTAGAGGGGTCGTCTATCCGGCCAGGTGGCTGGTTTGATATTTGGTTGTGGGAGGTCTGAGGCCTCCTCATTGAATTCAGGTAGCAGTTTCCGCTTTGGGTAGCTCTTGGAGGGGCGATTGTCGCCGTACCTCGCCGCTGTGTTGACTATTTTACTCCAGCTGATTGGGAGTGTGTCTTGCGCAGCCTTGAGCCTTTGCCTCTGCTTTTTAAGACTCCTTGCAGTGGCAACAAGCCTTTTACAGGCATTCTGCTGCTCCGGGTGCCTGTACGGCGTTATGTCGTCCGGACCATTATCCTTGATAGAATTTGTTTGTTCGGTTTGATTATCCGGATTTCCGTTGTCCGGCAGCGGTTCGCCCTGCTCCAGCGCTGGGTCTGTGTGATCGTTATTTCTATCGAGGCGGGATTTGGGGCGGCGTTTGCGTCGCCGCTTTGACTGCTTTTCGAGGGAACAAGCCTTCGGTGCGTCCTCCCGCTCCTCGTCGTCATCTTTTGCTGCGTCCAACATGTATACGTCATATGACGAGGTGGCTTTCCAGGGCCCAATAGGCGCTGGTTCTTCATTGTCTCCTTCATCGGCGTCCATACCGTCGATGTCTTCGGAGTCGAAGTCGAGCATGTCGGTTAAATTGTCGACAGTGGCTACAAAGTGGGTGGTGGGTGGGCTTTGAATTTCTTCATCATCCGTATCCCAACCTTGCTGACCGTAGTCCGGCCAGGGCTCTCCTGATAAAGAGACAGACTTTGGTGTCTTCAGAATATCGCCGAAAGGCGAGTGCTGAAAGATGTCTGCGGCAGTAAACTCCATGATCGGTGCACGATCGGATTCGATCGGCAGGGGCGCGGAGGGTTCGGAGTCCGGAGAGGACTCTGGCTCCTTGGAGTCATGAGTCTCGCGGAGTGCGGGGCTGGTGTTCGGCTCGACCGCCGTTGGGATCGCAGCCCCCGAGGTGGCGTCCAACCACCCATCCTCGATCGGCGCAGTTGGCTCCGAATTAAGGGTCGAAGCCGATGCGGGTGCGGCCTCCAGGGTACTGTTCGGCGGCAGAGCTAGATCATGCCCGTCGTGATAGTGCGGCGCGCTTGGCAGTGGCTCGACTCCGTCGAGGATCAAGTCCCCGCGGATGTTAGCCATGTAGTTTAAACTTCCAAACCTGACCTGACGGCCAGGGGCGTAGCTTTCGAGCTGCTCCAGAGGGCCAAGCAAATTAGCCCACAGTGCAAAGCCGCCGAAGACAGAGATCTATCTGGGAGACAAGTTGCACCCTGGACCGCATCACTATCCATGATAGTAGGAGCCATCAAGCCTGACGGCGACGACACAGAGGAACTCTCAATGAAAGCACCAATGTCAGTGTCAAAACCGGCGGATCTCGGGTAGGGGGTCCCGAACTGTGCGTCTAGGCCAGATGGTAACAGGAGGCAAGGGACACGAAGTTTTACCCAGGTTCGGGCCCTCTTGATGGAGGTAAAACCCTACGTCCTGCTTGATTAATATTGATGATATGGGTAGTACAAGAGTAGATCTACCACGAGATCGGAGAGGCTAAACCCTAGAAGCTAGCCTATGGTATGATTGTTGTTCTGTATGTTGTCCTACGGACTAAAACCCTCCGGTTTATATAGACACCGGAGAGGGTTAGGGTTACACAAAGTCGGTTACAATGGTAGGAGATCTACATATCCGTATCACCAAGCATGCCCTCCACGCCAAGGAAAGTCCCTTCCGGACACGAGACGAAGTCTTCAATCTTGTATCTTCATAGTCCAGGAGTCCGGCCGAAGGTATAGTCCGGCTATCCGGACACCCCCTAATCCAGGACTCCCTCAATTACCCCGCCCCTGGCTGAAGATCCTGCAAATGCTCTCCTGATGGAGATGCTGGTTCCGGCACCTTACGAGGTGCCGGTGAAGAAGGCCAACAAGAAGGCCGCAGGGACCCGAAAGGGTCTCCGGCGCAAGGTTGTATTGGACTCATCGTCTGATAACTGCGACGCGCCCTCCTCCCATGAAAACGAGGAGGGGGAAGAGGAAAGTCCCCCCCTAGCCGGGGGAGACTAGAAAAGGAAGGCCGACCCAACCGAGGAGGCCGAAGGGTCCAAGAAGGGCAGGACCCTCCCTCCGGACTGCTCCACGACGGCCGCCTACAGCGGCGACGAGTGGCTACCCAGGGTCAAGCCCCTGGTGAAGTCGTAAGTATCCGGACACCATAGTAATTCATGGTATGTTTTATTACACTGCTTCTCCTCATGCCGAACATGATTATGCAGTCCGTCCTGAGGTCATCTTGACGCACCTTCGCCGAGCGGTTCGTTGGACTCGTCGGATATGAACATCGGTTCTCTTCCGACCGCCTCCACCCCTTGCCCTGCGGACAACGTCGAGGTGTTTTCTAAACAGGCACCGGGCCAAGGGGAGGTAGTCCTGGAGGCACCTCGAGGTGATCTTCCGGACCCTGGGCGTAACGGGAGCAGGACTCCCATGGGCTCTAGGTTCGGCCCCTAGCCGAACACTACACCGGAATCTTCGGTGGTTCCGGACTCCAGCGGGCGACCCCCCATTAAGGGGGGCAAGCCGCCCGTGCCGGTGTCCTCTATCTACCCAGAGGCACCAGATGACTTGCTGGAAGCGCTTCGCGGCGCTTCCATCGACGAAGAGCACCGCACTATCATGAGTGCGGTGATGGAGAAAGTTCAGTCCGCAAAAAACGGACTGACCGAAGCATGCGCCAGCCTCCTTACAGGCTTTGAGGTAAGCAATCAAAATGTAAGAAAATATTACCGCGTAGATAGTAGCCCCTTATTCTCTGTTCAGCGTTCGAGAAGAAAGGCCGAATAGAGGATCAAATGATGACTCTGCAGTCTAATCAGAAAATATCTATGTGTATGTGCAGGATTCACTGCTGGCCGCTGTCGCACGTACTTCGGAGGTCTCTGCACTGAAGCAGGACCTGGAGCGGTCCGAGAATGAGCTCGGCCTTACCAAGAGGCAGCTCGAGGAGAGCAAAGGTAAGCAATACCTTGTCTATGCTTTTTGTAAAAAGTAAGTGCAGTTGTAAAATAATAGGATCATCATGAATTTGCCAGGGGCCACGACCGAGGTGGCGACCCTGAAGAAGGCGTTGTCCGAGGCCGAAAACAAAACGGCCAAGGAGCACCTTGAGCGGGAGAAGCAAGAAGCCCGAGTGGGCAAGGTGCAGCAAGAGATTGAGGCTCTCGCCAAGAAACAGGAGTCCTTGGAGCTTGACTCTAAGACGCGAGAGTCCCATCTTGAGAAGGCGCTCGAAAGTGCCCGGAGCGCCAAGGCTGAAGCCCACAAGGCCATCTAGGAGATTGATGCGGTGAAGAAGATAGCAGCGGGTAAGGAATTTATTATGCAAAGCAAGCATGTGAAGGAAACTTTCCTTTTTCTTACCCGAGTTCAGATCTCTCCAGGAGCGTTCGCAGATCTTCCCCGCAATGTACTAGATGCCACGGAGTTTTACCGAGCTGAGGAGGGGAGCTCGACGGAAAAGTTGTTCTGGTCTCAGTATATTGGGACCGAACACCCGGTGCCCTTGAGAGACCAGTTGAAGAAATTGGTCGAGCTTCACAAGGCGGCCGAACAGGCCATGAGGGGCCTTATAGTCCGGATGTGGCCTGGCGAGCCCCTAAACGGCAGCTACTTCGGACTGGTGAGGCGGCTCGTGGACACCTGCCCACAGCTTGAAGTCATAAAGCGGTCCGTCTGCGTCGAGGGTGCGCGCAGGGCTTTTGCCCGGGCGAAGGTGCACTGGGCGAAGCTGGACGCCATGAAGCTGGTGAAGGAGGGGCCGCCAGAGGGCAAGGAGCATCGCTGCCCCGAAATATATTATGAGAGTGTCCTGAAGGGTTCCCGCCTTGTGGCGGATGAATGTGCCAGGGATGTAATTTTTGAATGAACATGCTCATGTGATCCTGTAATATGAAACGAGTTCATTTGCGCCATGCGACGCTTTTTTATTAATTTAAAATATTACCTTCTGTGTGACCGTCTATAAAATCTGAGAGTTGGCCAGTCGTCGGCTTCTGCCCCCATGTAACTAGTACTAGGGTGTTCGGGATAAACCTGAGCACTCTTTACCCCAATTTTGGGTCCTTCAAGGGAGGTGTTCAATGCAACGAACCAGGCAATTGGACTATAATGCTTTATCACTCTCACTTAGCCATAGAAGTCCACAATTTTAAATTTTGGCGAAGCCCCTAGTATTCGAAAGGCCGGATTTGGGGTGCTATACACGCCTAAGCCGGACAAGGCCGACTCCTCGCCCGAAGCGGAAAAAGTCTTTAAGGACTTGAGACCTCTCGAACAGCAACAAGTCTCTCGCCTTATCATGATAGTCAGTTTTTGATTTTCTCTACTGAGGTGCTCGTCCGGAAGAACCGGGACACAATCGCAGTAGTTCTCCCACCGCTACCTTAGCCGATATAGCGGAACGTAAGGTACCAAAGCATGGGAGCCGGGCAAACCCAACTATTGACCCAAGACATGATTCGGAGTGGATGCATATAATGCTATAAGTTCAGGGTGCCGCACTGTCAAAAGTGTTCGGACTTCTTGCGCCGTATTATGGGGTAAACGAAAGCCCCTGGCGTACTGACCATACCAGAATTTGCGGGTGCGGATTGTCGTAAATGGACATATAAGAGAAAGAAAATATGAATAATGCAAGAATAGACTAATGCTATGCATTGTTATTTAAATAATACGTCGAAACGTATTCGTACAAGTAGTGCAATAAGCAGAAAGTAGGACCATTCGAAATGTCCTATCCAAGGGCAAGCTGCGTATGGATAGTAAAAAGCGGGTATTATTATTAGAGACCACCTGGGGGTTCCCGTGTACATCTTAGCTTCTTGCCGCCTTGGTTGTTCCTTCCCGTAATGTGTCCGGCAATCGTACTGCCGGAAAGGGCTTCCAGAGAGTTAGGCCCTGAAAGAGAAAATAAATGGTAAAGATATATAGCCCCTAGGACGGTTAAGCCGCATTGCGGGACGTGCCCTGATCGTGCCCCCGCCTATGTCCATGGTATTTTCAGTGCATAATTATGTACGCGCAGCACGGATTTCGTCGCTTGACTGGGACCGGGACGGGGGCCGAATTGCTAGGCGAGCTCTAATCGTGCTAGGCGATCCTGTTGCAGTTTACTCTGGACACGCTTGAAGTTGTTCGGGGGCTGTATCATCGAATTAGTGGTTTGCCTTGAAAGGCTGCTTTGTGCTTCTGCTGCGAGGGCCGCAGTGTGCTCTTCCGTGCGGAGCGAGCGTTATGTGTTTCCATTCACCGTTATGACCCCCCGAGGTCCTGTCATCTTGAGCTTGAGGTATGCGTAATGCGGTACTACACTGAATTTTGCAAATGCAGTTTTGTCCGAGCAGTGCATGATAGCCACTGCGAAACGGGACGATGTCGAAGATTAACTCCTTGCTTCGGAAGTTGTCCGGTGATCCGAAGACCAATTTCAGTGTGATTGAGCCCGTGCAATGGGCCTCTACACCTGGGATGACGCCCTTAAAGGTAGTTTTGGTGGGTTTGATCCTCAAGGGATCCATGCCCATTTTTCGCACTGTGTCCTGATAGAGCAGGTTCAGGCTACTGCCGCCGTCCATAAGGACTTGAGTGAGGTGAAATCCGTCGATGATGGGGTCTAGGACCAGTGCGGCGGATCCGCCATGACGGATACTAGTGGGGTGGTCCCTGCGATCAAAGGTGATCGGGCAAGCAGACCATGGGTTGAACTTTGGGGCGACGGGCTCCATCACATAGACGTCCCTTAGTGCACGCTTCCTCTCCCTCTTAGGAATGTGGGTTGCGTATATCATGTTCACTGTCTTCACTTGTGGGGGGAACCCCTTCTGTCCACCCGTGTTCGGCGTCCGGGGCTCCTCCTCGTCATCACTATGCAGCCCCTTGTCCTTGTATTCGGCACTTAACTTGCCGCCTTCTTGAACACCCAGCATTCTCTGTTGGTGTGATTGGCTGGCTTGTCGGGGGTGCCGTGGATTTGACACGAGCGATCCAGTATGACATCCAAACTGGACGGAGACGTGATTTGTTACGACGTTGTCTGCCGTTGGCACCTTTGGCATCCGAAGTTCCCGGATTCCTCAATGTGTTATTGCTGCGAGCCAGCCAGCTATCCTCGCCCACGCAAAAGC
This sequence comes from Triticum urartu, assembly GCF_003073215.2. Taxonomy (NCBI): domain Eukaryota; kingdom Viridiplantae; phylum Streptophyta; class Magnoliopsida; order Poales; family Poaceae; genus Triticum; species Triticum urartu. The sequence continues at coordinate 64,645,588 of NC_053026.1, forward strand.
GGGTCATGAGTGTCGTGAGGGCTGGCATAGACTTCAGTTTCTCCTGGCCAAGGTGGTAGGCAAGCCACTCATCACAGATGTTGTGCTTGAATGCCGCTAGGGCCTCTGCGTCCGGACAGTCGACAATTTGTTTTTTCTTAGTCAGGAACTGAGTCCAGAATTGTCAGGCCGATTCCACTCGCTGCTGAGTTATATGGCTCAAGTCATTAGCATCCGGTGGTCGCACATAAGTGCCCTGGAAGTTGTCAAGGAATGCGTCTTCCAGATCCTCCCAACTACCGACGGAGTCTGCTGGCAAGCTATTCAGCCAATGCTGAGCTGGTCCTTTGAGTTTTAGTGGGAGGTACTTGATGGCATGTAGATCATCACCGCGAGCCATGTGGATGTGAAGGAGGAAATCCTCAATCCATACAGCGGGATCTGTTGTACCATCATATGATTCGATATTTACGGGTTTGAAACCCTCCGGGAATTCGTGATCCATAACTATCAGTGAAGCATAGGGGGTGTGCGGCGCCTCTGTGCCGGGCTATATCACATCGCAGTTCATATGAGTCTTGTCTGCTGTATTCGGCCCGGCCGGATTTGCTTTTGGTGTATCCGGCGCGATGATCATCGTCCCGTGTTGGCGCGCGTGCCCGTGACCCGTATATTGACCTTGCAAGTTTTGCCTTACTGTCCAATACGTCTCGCAGGTCCCTTGTGCTGCCCCGGGCCTTGGTATTTTTGATTGAGTGGCGGCGAGGTGCAGGCTGAACTTCAGGCTGAAACGCCTCTCTGGCTTGGCCATGCAGTGGCCTGTCAGCCGCATCGTACACTGGTGAATGAGGTTTCAATGGTTCCTCCTCGAGGTGAGGTAGCAACCTGCGTTTTGGGTAACTCTTGGAGGGGCACTCGAGTTCATATTCCTTGGCCGCAAGGACTTCGGTCCATCTATCTGCTAGCAAGTCTTGATCAGCTTGAAGTTGTTGTTGCTTTTTCTTTAGGCTATTTGCTGTGGCCATAAGCCGGCGCTTGAAGCGCTCCTGCTCAACGGGGTCCTCAGGCACGATAAATTCTTCGTCGCCGAGGCTCGTCTCGTCTTCGGAGAGAGGCATGTAATTGTCCTCCTCCGGTTCTCCTTCTGCTGACTGCTATGGAGGGCTAGCTTGTTCATCCTCCAGCTCTACATCGTGCTGGAGGGGATTGTGGTTGTCTTCGGCACTATCCATAGTGTTATTATCTCCTATGCCGGTACCACTACCTTTGCTGTGGTGGGACTTAGAGCGGCGCCGCTGACGTCGGCGCTTGGGTTGCTTCTTGGAGGGGTCATCCTCCGTTGTCTCATCGCAATTGCCTTCTTTAGGGGTGTCCACCATGTATATGTCATATGATGAGGTAGCGGTCCAGCGCCCTGTGGGCGGTGGTTCCTTCTCGTCGCCTGCATCGTCTTCCATACCGTCGATGTCTTCAGAGTCAAAGTCGAGCATGTCGGTTAAACTGTCGACAGTGGCTACTAAGTGGGTGGTGGGTGGGCAGCGAATTTCTTCATCATCTGCATCCCATTCTAGCTGGACATAGTTCGGCCAAGGTTCTCCTGACAGGGAGAGAGACCTTAGTGAATTTAGCACATCGCCGAAGGGCGAGTGCTGAAAGATATCCGTGGAGGTGGACTCCATGATCGACACCCAATCGGATTCGACGGGCACGGATGTAAGTGGCTCGGAGGTGAATCCAGTGGTTTGGCGACACGGCTCTCGTAAGGCGGGGGGTGAGGTCAGTATCCGGCACTATCGCCACAGAGAGTGTGGCCTCCATGGCGAGGTCTATCCCTCTGCTTTTGGATGATGCGATTTGCTCCGGATTGACGGCTGGAGTAGTTGCAAATGTGATCTCCCGTATATTGTTCGACGGTGGAGTTACGTCATGCTTGTCATGACTGTGCGGCGCACCTGACATGGGCTCGAATCCGTCGAAGATCAAGTCTCCGCGCATGTCGGTAGTGTAGTTTAAGTTTCCGAACCTGACTTGATGGCCAGGGGCGTAAATCTCGATCTGCTCCAGATGGCCAAGCGAATTGGCCCGCAGTGCGAAGCCGCCGAATACGAAGATCTGTCCAAGGAGGAAAACCTCACCCTGGACCGCATCATTACTGATGATTGAAGGAGCCATCGGGCCTTACGGCCACGGCACAACGGAACTCTGAATGAAAGTACCAATGTCGGTGTAAAAACCGGCGGATCTCGGGTAGGGGGTCCCGAACTGTGCGTCTTAGGCCGATGGTAAAAGGAGGAAGGGGACACGATGTTTACCCAGGTTCGGGCCCTCTTGATGGAGGTAATACCCTACGTCCTGCTTGATAGTTCTTGATGATATGATTATTACAAGAGTTGATGTACCACGAGATCGTAGAGGCTAAACCCTAGAAGCTAGCCTATGGTATGATTGTATCTTGTCCTATGGACTAAACCCTCCGGTTTATATAGACATCGGAGGGGGCTAGGGTTACACAGAGTCGGTTACAAGGGAGGAGATCTACATATCCGTATTGCCTAGCTTGCCTTCCACACCAAGGAGAGTCGCATCCGGACACGGGACGAAGTCTTCAATCAGGTATCTTCATGGTCCAACAGTCCGGCCAAAGGATATATCCGGCTGTCCGGAGACCCCCTAATCCAGGACTCCCTCATATGGCAATACTCCCGAACTCCCACTCCAGTACTGGGTGGCGTCGAGGTTATCTCACCAACTACTTCATAAAAGAGATTTTCAATGTCGGCGAACTCAGGTGAGGGAGTCCTGGATTAGGGGGTGTTCGGGTAGCCGGACTGTACCTTCAGCCGGACTCCTGGACTATGAAGATACAAGATGGAAGACTTCGTCCCGTGTCCGGATGGGACTTTCCTTGGCGTGGAAGGCAAGCTTGGCGATGCGATATTCAAGATCTCCTACCATTGTAACCGACTCTATGTAACCCTAACCCTATCCGGTGTCTATATAAACTGGAAGGTTGTAGTCTGTAGGACAGAATCAACTCCATACACAACAATCATACCATAGGCTAGCCTCTAGGGTTTAGCCTCCTTGATCTCGTGGTAGATCTACTCTTGTACTACCCCTATCATCAATACTAATCAAGCAGGAGTAGGGTTTTACCTCCATCGAGAGGGCCCGAACCTAGGTAAAACAAAGTGTCCCCTGTCTCCTGTTACCATCCGGCCTAGACGCAGAGTTCGGGACCCCCTACCCGAGATCTGCCGGTTTTGACACCGACATTGGTGCTTTCATTGAGAGTTCCTGTGTGTCGTCGCCTTTAGGCTCGATGGCTCCTTCGATCATCAACAACGATGCAGTCCAGGTTGAGACTCGTCTCCCCGGACAGATCTTAGTCTTCGGCGGCTTCGCACTGCGGGCCAATTCGCTTGGCCACCTTGAGCAGATCGAAAGCTACGCCCCTGGCCATCAGGCCAGGCTTGGAAGCCTAAACTACATGGCTGACACCCACGGGGACTTGATCTTCAATGGATTCAAGCCACAGCCAAGCGCGCCGCACTGTCTCGATGGGCATGATATAGCTCTGCCGTCGAACAACGCTTTGGAGGCCACACACGCACCGGTTCCGACCATTGATTCGGAGCCCACTGCGCCAATCGAGGATGAGCGGTTGGACGTCACTTCAAGGGCTACGATCCCAAAAGCGATCGAGCCGAACGCCAGCCCCGCACTCTGCATGACCCGTGACTCCGAGGGTCCGGACTCCACCCCAGACTCCGAACCCCCCGTGCCCCTGCCAATCGAATCCGATCGGATGCCGATGATGGAGTTCACCACCGCAGGCATCTTTCAGCACTCGCCCTTCGGCGACATCCTGAATTCTCTAAAGTCTCTCTCATTGTCAGGAGAGCTCTGGCCAGACTACGGTCAGCAAAGTTGGGATGCGGACGATGAAGAAATCCAAAACCCACCCACCACCCACTTTATAGCCACTATCGACGATTTAACCGACATGCCCGACTTCGGCTCCGAAGACATCGACAGCATGGATGACGATGGAGGAGATACTGACGAACCAACGCCCATAGGGCATTCGACAGCCACCTCATCTCACGAGGTGTACATGGTGGACACCCCTAAGGGAGACGACAATGAGGAGAAAGGGGAGGGGACGAGAGATCGACCCCCCGAAAAGCAATCAAGGCGTCAGCGTAAACGCCGACCCAAGCACCACCTCGACACAAACCCAGCCATAGAGTAGGACGAGCCGGTAAACGACGGGCAGGCCTTAGAGCAACCGTCCGAACAGGGCAACACGGATAGAGAAACCGAACATCCCTCCTCCGGCGAAAACGGCATTCCGGATGACCTCACGCCAAATAAACTCACGGAGCAGAAGAATCTCCATGAGAGCCTCGTTGCAACTGCACACAGCCTAAAAAAGCAGAAGCGGAAGCTAAAAACAGCGGAAGACGCACTCCGGATCAGATGGAGCAAGGTAATCAATGCCACAGATAAGTACGGCGACAGACGCCGCACTAGAAGCTATCCGAAAAGAAAGCTACTGCCTGAATTCGACGAAGAGGCCCTAGAGCCCTCGCATTCGGAAAATGAAAAAGCCACACGGTCGGATGGACGACCCCATAAAGCGACAAACGGCGCCGCACCTAAATCGGCATGCGACACACTTAAGGATTCGCATTATGGCCCAGTCAGGTCCATTTATGGGCGAAGAAAGCAAGCTCTCGTAAGCAACACTATGAAGCCATCATCAGAATCCGGCATACCCAAATATAGGGGTGCCGCACACCCCCTATGTTTCACTGATGAGGTCCTGGACTATGAATTCCCAGAAGGATTCAAACCCGTAAACATAGAGGCATATGATGGAACAACAGACCCTGGAGTCTGGATCGAGGACTATATCCTCCACATACACATGGCTAGAGGAGATGATCTCCACGCCATAAAATATCTACCGTTTAAGCTTAAAGGGCCAGCCCGACATTGGCTTAAAAGCCTTCCAGAAAACACAATTGGAAGCTGGGAAGAACTCGAGGATGCCTTCCGAGCAAACTTTCAAGGGACCTATGTCCGTCCTTCGGATGCAGACGATCTTAGTCACATAACTCAACAACCCGGAGAATCAGCTCGGCAGTTCGGGAATAGATTCATCACTAAAAAGAATCAGATAGTCGACTGTCCGGACGCCGAAGCCTTAGCAGCTTTCAGGCATAACGTCCGAGACGAATGGCTCGCTAGACACCTCGGCCAAGAAAAACCAAGAACAATGGCCGCACTTACAAGCCTCATGACCCGCTTTTGTGCAAGGGAGGACAGCTCGTTGGCAAGGTGCAGCCCCAGCGACCCAAGTACATCCGAAACTAGGGATGGAAACGGAAGACCGCGACGCAACAAGGACCGTCGCCGGACTAAGGACAAAAGTCCGAAGAGCACGGCAGTCAACGCCGGATTCAAAGGCTCACGACAAAATCAGGGAAAATCGCCCCCCCCCAAGGATAACAGGGACGATCCATCCAACCTAAATAAAATCCTAGACAAGATATGTCAGATACACAGTACTCCCGCGAAGCCTGCGAACCATACCCACAGAGACTGTTGGGTCTTCAAACAATCCGGCAGACTCAATGCCGAACACAAGGGGCTCGACACACCAAGCGAAGACGAGGAGGAACCCCAACAGCAGAGCACCAGGAAACAAAAGAACTTCCCGCAAGAAGTAAAAACAGTGAACTCACTTCACATAACAAAACGTGCGGTGCCCGTAAAGGTACGCACGACACGGCCCATCCCCAAAGGATCCTGCCACTGGTTGTCAAAGCCGATCACCTTCAATCAGCTAGATTATTCTAGGAATATCAAGAATGCAGGATGAACTGCCTTGATACTCGATCCAATAATTGGTGGACTCAAGTTTTCAAATGTCCTTATGGACGGCGGCAGCGGACTAAACCTGATATATCAGGATGCAATACAGCACATGGGGATAAACCCAGCAAGAATCCGTCGCAGCAAAACCTCCTTTCAAGGGGTAATACCCGGTCCGGACACCCATTGTACTGGTTTTCTCCGGCTCACAGTCACATTTGGCTTTGCCGATAACCTCCGCTGCGAAAGGCTGACCTTCCACGTCGTCCCGTTCTCAAGTCGCTATCAAGCACTACTGGGACGCGAAGCTTTCGCTCGATTTAACTCCATACCGCATTATGCATCTCTTACGCTTAAGATGCTCGGTCCACGAGTCATCATCTCTTTGATGGGAAAGCACTAAAGTGCGCCTCCCCAAGCGGAGGACAGTGCGGCCGCTTTAACAGCCCCACAGCAAAATGGCCTCACCGGCCAAAAAACATCAAAATAGGTCATTTAATGACCACGAACGCGGATAGACGAGTTCGGTGCAAAATCATCATTGAGGCAGGCCTAGAAGACATATACCCCCGCACAAGGGGCTCCACGCATATACAATAAGAGACAATAAAGCTCAAACTTCCATATCTTCCTTTATATTTTGCTTATTTTTAACTTTTTTGGCACGACCCGCTCTCAAACTCAGTTCCTCTCTTTTACAGATGAACGTCGTGCGGCGCCCGTCCAGGATACGACACAACGGAGACACAGGCGCAGACGTGCAGTAGGGTCCCGTACTAAAGGATTCTTTTTAGATTAAGACCCTGCGTAAACCTTTTTTACTGTCTCTTGTTGCTACACATCCCCTGGTTTTTTCTTTCCAGTATAACCAAGGAGGAGGCTGGCGTCTTGGCATGTGGCCACGTCAGAATTTTTGCACGTAACTGGACACTAGGGGCTTTTTTAATAAAGAGTGTTGTTTAGCCCGCACTCATAAAGAACGAACGCCTTAGGGAGTGTTCGGCGTCGCGAGTTTTGGCATTATATGCATCAGCTCCGAATCATGTCTTTGGTCAAATGTTGGGTTGCCTGGCTCCTGAGTTCAGCTACCTTACGTTCCACTCTATCGGCTAAGGTAGCACCAGGAGAACTACTGCGATTGTGCCCCCGGTTCGGCCAGGGCGAGCACCTCAGTAGAGAAAGCTGAAAACTGACTGTCATGATGTAGTGTGAGACTGGTCAGCCACTCGGTGACCGATCGTTATCTATCGGATTCCTCCGCTTCAACGAAGGGCCGCTTCCCGGTCAGGCACATACGCGCCCCGAATTCGGACAAGCGAAGTTGCCACCAAGGAGCTACCTAAAGAGTCTCATTTTCAAACTCCTATGGCTAAGCGAAAGTGTTAAAGCATTATAGTCCGGTTGCCTGGCCCGCTGCGCTATCACCTCCTTTGTAGGACCAAGACGTTGGGTTAAGTGTGAAAATGTGTCTTTTGCGAGAACCCCCGCACTATGTGCGTGGGGGCTGAAGCCAACGACTGCCATCTTTCAGATTCTATACATATATATATATATCTTAAAACGGCCGCATAGAAGGTGTTTACAATACTTGAAGGCACAAGTATAAAAAAAGGCCACTACAGTTTATCAAAATATTACTTTATAATTACATAGGCTATCATAACATAGCATCTTTCGGGCACTACGTCTCTATTACACGAGCGCCTTCAAGAACTTCCTGAAAATAGTGCTCGGAGGGTACTCGGCTTTGGTCCGAATCTCGGGACGCAACAACGGTGGTCTCCATCTCTGCTCAGTATGTCTTAACACGGGCTAGAGCCATCCTAGCGCCCTCTATGCATGCCGACCTCTTGATTGCATTTATACGCGGCACCGCGTCAAGGAACTGCTGCACCAAGCCGAAATAACTCTTCGGCTCCGAACTCCCCGGCCACAGGTGACTCACGACGTACTTCATGGCGAGTCTAGACAACCTATTCAGTTCGGCCCATTGATCCAAACGATCATCCACTGCCAGTGGACGCTCTGGATTATGAAACTGCGACCAGAAAAGCCTTTCCACTTCGCGATCTTTCTGATCTCGAAAGTGTTCGGTCGCATCAGCACCACTCGCTGCCAAATCCAGATAGGTGTCCTCCACACTCCACATCCGGTCCAACGGAGCAAACTTCGGATCACAAACCTTCCTTCGCAGCATAAAGGGCTTTCCAGTCACAATCTGTTCGGCCTGACGTAGCTCCTCCTTCGCAGCTCTCATCGCAGAGCGCGCGTCCTAAGCATTGGAGACGGCCTTCTCTAAGTCCGTCTGTTTCACCTGGTCTTCTTTTTCAAGAAGTCTGCAACGGTCGGTAGTGCTTTTTAACTTTTTGGCCATCTCGGCCACCTCCTCTTTGCTTTGGCAATGAGCAGCCTGTTCGGCCCTCAGCTCTTCAAGGGCCTTCCAGGAAGCCGCATCACTTCTTCTGGCTTGCTCCTTAGCTCGGGCAAGTCCTGCCCTAAGATTCTCCACGGCGGCCATACCATCTGCGTCAAGCACACACATTGTAAGATACTGGCATGAAGCTCCTCTTACCTGGCACCGCCCGAAGAATTACATACCTTGAGCCTCATCAAGCCGCTTGTTGACAAGCGCGATGTCGGCATCTGCCACATCCAGTTGCCGCTTTAGTTCGGCAAATTCATCAGTTCGGTTCGATTCCGAACACCTCGCCACCTAAATTCAAAGGCGACATCTTAGACCTGGGATTATGATCCTCCGCGTGCCGTCATTTCTTGACGACGCGCAGAGTCTCAGGGGCTACTATCCACACAGGGCGCATCTTACTTATGCGCAACTGACAAAAGTGTACATCATCTAACATACCTCAAAATCCGTCAGCTAGCTTTTGACGGCCTCATGCAATCCGTCTTCTACGGATGAAATCCTTTCAATCACCGTGCCCATCAATGCACGGTGCTCCTCTGAGATAGAAGCTCGCCCCAACAGAATCTTTAGCTCCTCCAGCCGAGCACCGGACGGTGCCGGACTTGTCCTATGGCCTCTTTCGAAGGCCGGACGCGGAGAACTTCGGGGTCCGCACTGCCACCTTCCGCCCCTGCCGGATTCGGAGAAACCCTCCGCGACGACACCTCAGGGTCGCCTGCCTCGCTAGGTGGCACGGCAGGGGGAGGCGTCCCGCTCTCCATCATCTCCGGAAGAAGATCCCCGAAGACGAGCTCTGCTGAGAAGGGCTGAGGTCCGAGCTACAAGGTAAGATTTCGGTTAATCTTCTCAGATATAAATCAAAGATTTCTCTCATCCCTCAAAAGGAAAACCTCTCTCTACTTACGGCTCGCTGGAGGGCTGATCCCCTTGAGGGCATAGTCCGGCCGAGGAATTCCTCGGCGCTGGACCCTTTGACGAGGATTTTTTCCCCCGTTTCAAGACCATGGTTTTCGGGTCGTCAGAGGCGGCTCTCTTCTTCCCCTCGGGAAAGGAATTGTTGGTTCCTCCCTTCGGGGCAGCCTCCTTCGAGGAGGCCATAGCTTCCTTGTCCTCCCCCTCCAAAGGCACTATCTCCAGCATCCTGACCAGCACGGGATCCCGCCTGGTTTCAGGAAGGGGAGCCGGACACCTGATTAGCTTTGCCTTCGCTATCCACTCCTGTTTAAAAAACGGCTCTTTTAGGGGCAAGTTTATGACGATTATACGGATAGAAGGTCCGGGCACAAGGTTGCTTACTTGAGTATCCGGGCGATTGCAGGTTAGACCTGTGTCCTGGGTTAAGTCCGGACACATCTCTTGTGATCCGAAGAACAGTCTATACATCTCCGCGGGCGTTGCACCCATGAAGTTCTGGAGAGCTCGCGGTCCCTCTGGATTAAACTCCCACAGGCGAAGGGGGCGACGTTTGCCGGGCAATATTCGGCGAATCAGCATGACCTGCGTCACCTTGACCAGGTTGAGGTCTCCTTCTAAGAGATCCCTAATGCGGCCCTGCAATAGGGGCACGTCTTTGGATAACCCCCAATCTAATCCTTTGTTAACCCATGACGCTAGCCGTGGTGGGGGACCCGAGCGAAAGGCAGGAGGCGCCGCCCACTTGGCGCTCCTGGGAGCGGTGATATAGAACCACTCTCGTTGCCACAAGCCGAGTTCCTCTTGAAAGGAGCCCTCGGGCCATGGAGCATCGGCATTCTTACTTATGACAGAACCTCCGCACTCTGCGTGCCGTCCCTCGATCATCTTCGGCTCCACTCCAAAAGTCTTGAGCCATAATCCAAAGTGAGGGGTAACACGGAGGAATGCTTCACACACGACGATGAATGAGGAAATGTGGAGGATAGACTCCGGGGCTAAGTCATGAAATTCCAGCCCGTAAGAAAACAGTAGCCCCCTCACGAAGGGATCTATTGGGAAGCCTAACCCCCGAAGGAGGTGAGACATGAACACTACGCTCTCATCGGGCTGGGGATTGGGAATAGCCTGCCCTTGAGCAGGCAACCTATGCGGAATTTCGGCGGTCAAGAACTTAGCCTCTCTCAACTTTAGCACGTCTTCCTCCATGATGGAGGAAGGCATCCATCGGCCTTGAAGGTCGGAACCGGACATTGTTGAAGGTCCGAAGCGCCCGGAATCTGAAGCCTATGGTGTTGGAACTCGAGGTGACGGGCGAACTCATTTGATATTGGAAAAAAGGAGTATGGCCTTGGTCTCTTTATAAGAGGTCGAATACCAAGAGTCCTCCCCGTTACCGTTTGGGACTCACCTTTAATCGAGAAAGAGTGCTAACGGGCACGATTGGGTTACCCACGTCCGTATTGATGAGAATCCTGTGAAAAGGGGGTACACGATCTCTGCTTTGACAAGACATGCCAAGGAAACCGCCTTGCAAAACGTGCTGAGGTGGAAAAGTAAAAACGATTCGAGTAAAGGACTTGGCTGTGATGTGATGGTGCACTGCAGAATACGTCAGCAGATTTGATTTGTGTTAATATTATTCTCTCTATGGCAATATGTGGAAATTTATCTTACAGAGCCGGACACTACTCTTGGTGATTACAATCTTCTATGAAGAACTTGGAGGAGGAACCCGCCTTGCAATGCCGAAGACGATTTTGCGCGCCAGACTCGTCGTCATTGAGGCCTGGTTCAGGGGCTACTGAGGGAGTCCTGGATTAGGGGGTGTTCGGGTAGTCGGACTATACCTTCAGCCGGACTCCTGGACTATGAAGATACAAGATGGAAGACTTCGTCCCGTGTCCGGATGGGACTTTCCTTGGCGTGGAAGGCAAGCTTGGCGATGCGATATTTAAGATCTCCTACCATTGTAACCGACTCTGTGTAACCCTAACCCTATCCGGTGTCTATATAAACCGGAAGGTTGTAGTCCGTAGGACAGAATCAACTCCATACAAAACAATCATACCATAGGCTAGCTTCTAGGGTTTAGCCTCCTTGATCTCGTGGTAGATCTACTGTTGTACTACCCCTATCATCAATATTAATCAAGCAGGAGTAGGGTTTTACCTCCATCAAGAGGGCCCGAACCTGGGTAAAACAAAGTGTCCCCTGTCTCCTGTTACCATCCGGCCTAGACGCACAGTTCGGGACCCCCTACCCGAGATCTGCCGGTTTTGACACCGACATCAGGTATTCCAAAACTGCAACGATAAAATTGTGACGACAACACCTCGGAGCTCAACTCTCCGGGACACTGCCATAACCCCTAAATGTCAGGAGGAACCAAGAACAATGTTCTCGTCACAAAACCATCGGAATGATTCCAAGATACCCACGTGATCCTAAGAAAACCGAGAAATTTGAGGAGTGACGAGTCAAAACTTCTACGTCAGGAGGCCTCGACAGAGCGACAAAGGGACTGAGGAGTAAAAAGAATCCTACTCTCCGATATATATAATCCTAAGACTCAAAAACTTTTTGTTCTATAATCAACAACGTCAGCGATTCGATCAAGCAGGGGACTCCTAAGTCGGGGATGACTCTGATTACCAACTTGTAACACCCACAATGCTGCTATATCTCCCACGTGTCGGGGCACGGCTTAGAGGTATAGCCGCATGGTAGGTTTATCGCAAGAGGGGTAATCTTCACACAATCCCATGTACTGTATAGAAACGGATAAAGAGTTGGCTTACAATCGCCACTTCACACAAATACAAGCTAAACATACATCATCCAAAGTACAAACAAAGGTCCGACTACGGAACCAAAATAAAGAAAGACAACCCCAAATGCTAGGATCACCGGTCGTCCCAACTGGGCTCCTCTACTGATCAATAGGAAACGAAACAACACAACGAACACGATCTTCATCGAGCTCCCACTTGAGCTCGGTTGCGTCATCGGCATTGGTATAATCGGCACCTGCAACTGTTTGGAAGTATCTGTGAGCCATGAGGACTCAACAATCTCACACCCGCGAGATCAAGACTATTTAAGCTTATGGGTAGGAGAAGGTAGTGAGGTGGAGCTACAGCAAGCACTAAGCATATATGGTGGCTAACTTACTTAAATAAGAGCGAGAAGAGAAGCAACGCAACGGTCGTGAACTAGAAGTGATCCTAAAACTACTTACGTTCAAGCATAACACAAGAACCGTGTTCACTTACCGGACTCCGCCGGAAAGAGACCATCAAGGCAACACACGCAGTTGATGTATTTTAATTAAATCAAGTATCAAGTTCTCTACAACCAGACATTAACAAATTCCCATCTGCCCATAACCGCGGGCACGGCTTTCGAAAGTTCAAACCCTGCAGGGGTGTCCCAACTTATCCCATCACAAGCTCTCACGGTCAACGAAGGATATTCCTTCTCCCAGGAAGACCCGATCAGACTCGGAATCCCGGTTACAAGACATTTCGACAATGGTAAAACAAGACCAGCAAAGCCGCCCGAATGTGCTGACAAATCCCGATAGGAGCTGCACATATCTCGTTCTCAGGGCACACCGGATTGTCCAAGATTCCGGTAGGCCAACCCAGAGTTGCCCCTGGTGGTCACCGGCGGCTGACAGGTTGGACCAACAATCAGAGGAGCACTGGCCCGGGGGTTTAAAATAAAGATGACCCTTGAGTCTGCAGAACCCAAGGGAAAAAGGCTTAGGTGGCAAATGGTAAAACCAAGGTTGGGCCTTGCTGGAGGAGTTTTATTCAAAGCAAACTTTCAAGGGGGTCCCATTCCCCCAACCGCGTAAGGAATGCAAAATCGAGGAACATAACACCGGTATGACGGAAACTAGATCCGCAAGAGTGGACCAAAACACCAGGCATAAGGCCGAGCCTTCCACCCTTTACCAAGTATATATATGCATTAATTAAATAAGAGATATTGTGATATCCCAACATATCCATGTTCCAACATGGAACAAACTTCATGTCCACCTACAACTAGCAACGCTATAAGAGGGGCTGATCAAATCGGTAACATAGCCAAACAATGGTTTGCTAGGAAAGGTGGGTTAGAGGCTTGACATGGCAATATGGGAGGCATGATATAGCAAGTGGTAGGTAACGCGGCATAGCAATAGAGCGAACAACTAGCAAGCAAAGAAAGAAGTGATTTCGAGGGTATGGTCATCTTGCCTGAGATCCCGCAAGGTATAAGAACGAGTCCAAGAAGTAGATGAACGGACGTAGTCGAACTGATCCTCACAACTCCGGAATGAAACCGAATCTAACGAGAGAAGCAACCCGGAAAGAAGCAATCAACATAGTAAACAACCATCACATAAACATGGCATGATGCACAATCAAGTATGATGCATGTCCGGTTTAATGAGGCATGGCATGGCAAAGTGCAACTAACAACACTACAAGTTAAGTGGAGCTCAATATGCAACGAGTTGCATATTGACGAAACACCACATTTGATTATTTAGTTCACTCCCGTTTATGCACCCAAAAATATTAAATGTTGTTAAACATGGCAAGAGGTGAGGCAAAAGGTAAACTACACAATTAGGCATTTTAAATGATGCCGGAAACATCAAACAACAATTCCGGTAAATCCTCATGTGCATTAGCAATTTAATGCAACATGAATTATAACCAGTTTTAAATGTTGTTATCATGATGCGGATGACATATGCAAGTTTTATGGAAATGTTGATAAGAGCATTATGTGAAGCATTAGTCATCGTGGCAGAAATGAAAGGGGTGCCACGACAACGAATCCGAAAATGATGCCACGGCAATATATCGGTTCCGGTAGCTCACGAAGATACCGGTGCAAAAGGAAAAGTGACGGGAGCAAAAGGATGGTGGGGTGATCCCGGATACCGGGTTCCCACGGGTCGACGACGGTGCCAAGTGAGGGAAACAACTAACGTTCACAGGAGGATACAACAACCAAACATGCATCTCATACAACACACAACATTCGTTCACGGGTGTCGTCTTGGTGGTTATACCTTTGAAGCGTGCATTTTCGGAATGGATCAAGTCGGTGTAGAGGAAGTAGTGGTACACATCTCAATGAGGAAGTAGTTGTTTTTGTTCGCGAAGCGGTAGTGGTACATGGTCATCGAGAAACATGACGAATCCACGTTCAACGGTAGTCATTCACGATGCTTGTGAACCACGGTTCTTCGGGCAACGGTAGTCGTACATGTCCGTAGGCGTTCGGGTCTTCTGTAGAGGTACTTGACGCATGCATTACACGGGTCTTCGACGACGGTAGTGGTACATGGTGTAGTCGTTGTGGTTGAACTTAACGGGACATGGGTGTTGTGGTAATCGTCGCGTTCCGGGACCGAAGTGGTACTAGGCATCGGTGAACCTTCGAGGGACTTGCGTATCTGGAGGGGTACTTGCGATCGACAGACGTCGTGGTACTTGTCGGCCCGGGTCTTGACGTATTTGGGTTCTCTCAAAGCAGTTGAATAGTGCGGTGTCCTGGAGCGGCACTGATCCAGTCAACGCAGTGGTTCTCCTCCCGTTCAAAGTACAGGAGGCCGTCCATGGAGGTTGAGGCCGCGATGTCGGCCGACGAACTGAAGGAGGCAACACCTCGACTCCTACAACAAAATGACGACGAGGCGGAGAAGGGTCTGGCAGGCAGCGGAGGTCACGGGGAACGCAGGGGCCGCCGGCGAGCTCGCTCGGGGAGCTCCTCAGGCGCATCTGGTCGGGGTCGAAGTTGACGCGCCGACGGGCATCGGGCTTCACAGGTGGAACTGAGGTCATGACGCAGCGACGGTCGTCTGAAGCGGGGACGCGAGGCCCTACCGGCAGGATCCGGCATGGAAAGGGCAGGGCGGCGGAGGAGCTTGGGTGCCGGACCGCTGCTGTTGTTGACGCCAACAGCACATACGAGGCAGGGAGATGGCGCGGCGCTCGCTAGAGGGAGCAGCAAGGCAGCACCATGGAGGGGCACGGCTGGCCTGGAGGGTGCGAGCAGAAGGGAGCTCCTCTCCCTGGTTCGATGCGTGCGTGTGTGTGAGTGGCGGCGCGGGGGAAAAACGAGAGGGAGAGGGAGATCAAGCAGAGGCTGTGGTTCGGGAGGAGGACGAGTGAAGGGGAGGCGGCACTGGGAGTTGTGCAGGCGGCAGAGGCGGAGAGCTTCTCTTTCTCTCCCTCTGTTGTAGGTGCGACGCAGGAGGAGGACGAAGTGATATGGAAACGCTAGGAGAGGCAGGCTGCGACGCTGGAGGGAAAAGGTCGAGCGAGGAGAAGGGGTGCGCGTGGGGATCGTCTAGGGTTACTGGCGACGGCGCTGGGCCTTGGCCTCGGTACAATTGGGCTGCGGGCTTAGAGGCTGACTGGGCTGCAGGTTTTCTCTCCCTCTCTCTCTTTCTCTTCTAATGTCACATCCCTAGTTCTGGTATGACCTAGACCAGCTAGTCAGTTGTGCATCATGTTTAAATTCCATTTAAATTTGAAATGGGGATTTGTGAAACCCTCAGAAATCATTTCTGGAAATGACCCAGATAAAAATTGTTTCAATTTGGCCCAAGAAAATGTTCCTGATTTTCTCTAAAAATATTGGCCAGAGGTAAAATCCCAACCAATATTTTTGGCAGCTCAGAAGTATTTATTTTTGGCCATTTGAGTTAATCCAGTAATTATTTGCGTTGGGGAAATATTTTATTATATATGAAATATTGTCCAATAATTCCGATTTTTACTGTGGGGCTTTGGAATAATCCAATTAAGTTCCTACATTAATTTTCAGAAGAAAATAAATTGATTTAGTATTATTACTAAATCAGAACAAATGTCAAATAAATAGAAAACAGAACAAAAATAGGAAAAAAAAGCTTACCTGGGCTTCTTACCTGGCGCCTCTGGCCGGCCCATCTCTGTTCTGGCCCAGCCCACCAGGGGCATGACCGTCTTCCTCCTCTTGCCAGTAGGCAGAGAGGAAGCTGTGCCCGATGCCGTGCGCGCCGGCACGCAGCTGCCTGCCTGGCGTCCTCCTCTTCGCCCTGGAACGCCCGGACATCGCCATGCGCCGCCCCGTACCCCTCTCACTCTCCCCAGTCCTCTCCTCTCCCCTGCCTCGCTCTCTCTGTCATGGCCGAGCGCCACCGCCGCCACCGGCCACTTCTGCAGCGCCCACAGCCACGGCCTCGCCTCCCCGACGTGCTCCACAGCTCCTCCGCGATCTCGTCTCTGTCCTCGTCGAGTCACGCACCTCCGGACGGCCTCCATCGTCGCCACCGTCGTCTTCTTCATCGCCGGCCGCCGCAGATCTCCACCGCCCGCACGTCGCTGTCCGGCTGTCCCCGAGCTCGCCGTCGACGCCATCGAGTCCGCCGTGAGCCCCTGCATCGATTCCCCCTTCTCCCCTGCCTCCCCGTGCTCTGTAGCCGGCAGCCGCTTGAGCCCGAGCTCCGGCCTCCGCCGTGAGCTCCGCTCCGGCGAGCTCCGGCGCCCCCGTAGCCTCCCACCAGCTCTGCTGGATGCGGACAACGACGGGCTACACCCCGGTGGTCTCCGCGCGTCCATCCGCCGCTCGTAGCGCAAGTCCGGCGAGTTGCCGCCGCGGTATTGGTCGCCGCCGGCCAAACTCCGGCGGGCTGACGTGGCTTGTAGTTAGGCGTTAATTACCCCCCTCTGTGACACTGACAATGGGCCCAGCGCCACTAACCTAAATTAGATTAGAAATAACCCCCCCCCCCTGCTTAACACTATGTCACTGACGTGTGGACCCCACACATCAGGTGTGACCTGGTCAGCGCCGTTGACCGCTGACACAATGTTGACGTCATGCTGACGCAATTATTCATTTTCTGGAATTATTTTTAAACAGGAAATTCCAGAAAATATTCAAAACTTCAAAATTTCATATCAATTCAACCGTAGCTCATATTGACATAATATATATATGAAAAATTATCAGAAAAATTCAATCTATCCATATGTACCATTTTAATGCATGACAAACTAACCTATACATGCTGTATATGTGAAAACACACTTATGGCATATTTAAGAGCTTATTTTGGAGTTGCATTTGAATCTTTAGTTCAAATGGACTTTAACCAAATGAATGCTAGTTGCATTAGCTCAAACAACATCACATCTTCATGCCATGTTCATGCATCATATTATTGCATAGGCTTGTGTATTGATTGTCGACACCATTCCTTCTCGATAGGTCCTGCTCCGGAAAGTGTTCGAGAGTACCTGTCTGAGGAGTAGTGCCCCCCTGTTGATCTACCAGGAAAGCAACCCCCCCTTGTTCATTCCGATAATATCCTCCTCTCTCGCTCCTACTCTCATTTATTGCATTAGGGCAACAACGATTCAACTGCTACTTTATGCTACGGTAGTTGAACCCATTCCTCTGCATGACCTGTCATTGCCACAGTAAATAGTTGAAACCCACTAGCATGTGTAGGAGTTGCTTGAGCCATGTTGTGTTCATGCCATGCCTTGCCTGCTATTGCTTAGAGTTGTGTCAGGTCTGATTCATTGGAAATGGATTGGAGTGTTATGCTATGTTCTGGTGCTGAGAATTAAGCGTGTGAACACGACTTGGTAAAGGTAGCGGTGAGAGGCCATGTAGGAGTACATGGTGGGTTGTCTCATTGGGACCGTCCTTAAGAACTGAGTTCTGTGTAAGTTGTCCAATGACTAGCTACTACCACACATTGGGCTCCGGGTGCTCCAAGCTCTCTCGACTTATTAACCGCCTTGAACTCTGTCCAGGAGTTGCAAATAGTTTCTGGTGTTTGTAGGTAGTGCTATTTTTCTACCGAGTGGCACCCGGCAGGGTGGACTTGGGACAGACTAGGCACACGTGGCCCGGTGTACCGAGTGGCACCCGGATGGTGGGCTCGGGAACCCTGTACACATCATTTGGGGCCGTGAGCAAAACCTCGGCCGGATCTCCTTGCGGATGGAACCCGAATAGGCGATAAACATGGACTAGAGTCTTGTGTGGTTAGTCAGGTCGTGGCCGACACCCTCGCCAGGCTTCCGCTTGAAGGTTGCCGAGATACATGACGTGTACATGGTGATAAGTGGTGAGAGCGTGTGTGATGAAGTACACCCCTGCAGGGTTATCATGATCTATTCGAATAGCCGTGTCCTCGGTTATGGACTTCTTGGATGCTTACGTGGTACATAGACAACTTAAAGTGGATACTCTAAAATGCTCAAGACAAGTGTGAGTGCTATGGATGGCCTTCTCGTAGGGAGACGAGGATGAATCCATAGTAGTGTATTGATGTGGTGATTAGTGGACTCGTGTGCGCTGCCTCATCTCAAAGAAGTTTCTCGTTGTCGTAGAACAGGATAGCCACTGAGTCAAAGCTGGCTTGCTGCAACTAAACCCCACATTACCTTCTTGATACAAATGCATATATGATAGGATCTGATGTAAGTCTTGCTGAGTACCTTTGTACTCACGTTTTCTTTATTTATGTTTTGTAGATGAGACATCTGTCTTACTAGTAGTTCCGCTTGGACTTCGACGAGTAGCTTGTTACCTCAGCTACGATCTTGTACCCTTGGGAGGGTCTTGTAGATAGTTAGGCTTCTCAGCCCTTTTCTTTTGTAGTTGTCTGTACTCAGACATGTAATGCTTCCGTTGCTTGTATGCTCTGAATGATGGGTCATGTGACCCCTGTTTTGTATTGATGCTATGTGGCTCTTCTGAGCCTTTATCTATATGAGTTTGTGTTATGTTGTGATGCCATGTTGTACAACACATACTTGCATGTTATGCGTACGTGTAACGTGTATTGCTATGTGTGGGATCCGACAATCTAGTTGTTTACCCTTGGCAGCCTATCATATGGGGAAATGTAGTCTAGTGCTTTCTGAGTGATAGTAGTCCGTTACTGCCCGGTTCACCGGAGTCCTGCTACCTAGCACTACTGCTCGGAACACTTGACTGGCCGGCATGTGTTTCACTTTGTTCCTGTGTCTGTCCCTTCGGGGAAATGTCACGCGGTGACATCCAGATTCCTGCCAAGCCTGCTACAGCACGGGTTACCGGAGTCCTGTTAGCCCAGTGCTACAGCCCGGATTCACACGTTGATGACCGACATGCTCGATGTGGTTCATGTATGCCTGTCCTCATGGGTTAGTGCCGCTTCGGTTTCACGACTAGCCATGTCGGCCCGGGTTCTTTGTCATATGGATGCTAGCGACACTATCATATACGTGAGTCAAAAGGCGCAAACGGTCCCGGGCCAGGTAAGGTGGCACCCGTGGAAATACCGTGCGTGAGGCCGCAAAGTGATATGATGTGTTACATGCTAGATCGGTGTGACTTAGGATCGGGGTCCCGACAGCTTTGGTATCAGAGCCTGACTGCCTGTAGGATTGCCAAGCCAACCTGGTCGAAGTTGAGTCTAGAAATTCTTTAGCTATATAGGGGAATTGATTGTGGAAGGGAACGTAAGGCTCTTTTTACTCCTTATGCCTCATGCCTTCTGATCTGAGTCATCCTATCTTTCCTATGGGGTTAAGGAACTAGGCTTTCTCTTCCATCTATCAGGATCACGTGTTACTACTCCGTAGTCTCTATGGTTTGGTTGATCTGAGTCATATCCCAGTTCGAGTATCTCCGGTGTAGCCTGTTTAGTAATACCTCAGAACCTTGAGTGACGACGTTGAGTATGGTGCTACCCCTTCATTTGCAGGATGTTTCATTTTGAGCATCTTACTGCCGTTATGCTGCCGGATTTGTCCTAGAAGTTCAAGAGATAGTATTTTTCTCGTACTATAATCTACATCCTTATGATGATGCTGAATCCATCCTTGTTCCATTGGTTGGTTCTTCAGGATGTTGCCGGTTAACTGAAGTTCTGTTGCTCGTATCCGGAACCACGGAGATGGTAGGGATGAGGATCCTCCCGACCAGTCTTCATTGGCAGAGTTCATGTTAGAGGTTGAGAAGAACAAGCGAGAGTCTAACCGCTTGTTAGCACATATTAAGGAGAACACCTCCCGTCAGCACAAAGAGTCAGCGTCCATCTATGATTTCATTGGTCTGAAAACCACCTAACTTCCATCATTCCATTGAACCACACGATGCAGATGACTGGCTCCGTAGTATCACACACAAGCTGCATTCTACGAAGTAGCTGAAAGTGACAAGGTCACCTATGCTGCATATCACCTGGAAGGTCCTACTAGTATTTGCTGGCAGAACTATGAGGCTATGCTTCCAGCTAGCCAGAAAACCACCTGGAGAGATTTCACTGAGGCTTTTCGTGAGCATCACATTCCTCAGGCTCTCATTGATCGCAAGAGAGAAGAGTTTTGTAGTTTCACCCAGAGTAAGATGGCTGTTCATGCTTACAGTAGAGAGTTTGAGAACCTTGCCCGCTATGCTACAGAAGAAGTGGCCACAGACGCCAAGAAGCAGGCTAGGTTCCGGAAGGGTCTCAACCCCAAGTTGCGTCGTGATCTCCACTTGCATCATTGCAATACATTCCAGGCTCTTGTGAACAAGGCCATTAATGCGGAGACAGCTCAGCTCACTTACGAGGAGTCTCGTAAGCACACCCGTGATTTGGTTTCTTCCTCCGGTTCTACCTCGCAGAAGCGCCGGATTTGGGTTCCGAGCTCCGCTCTTCCACCCGGTTACTCACCGAGACCCTCTTATGTGGCACATCACCCAGTTCAGTTACATGCTCCACCCAGGCCTATTGGTAGACTGCTTGTCAATGCGGGTCCACGTCCTACTTCAGGGACTTGTTTCACATGCGGAGAGCCAGGACACTATGCACATGACTGCTCTCAAACCAACTATGCTCCACCCCAGCCTGAGAAGTCTGTTGGCCGTGGTAAGCCGTCACGCAAGATGATTAGTGTCAAGTCAGCTCCCACTGAACGTGGATATGTGCATCACGTCTCAGCTGAAGACACTCATGATGATCCGGATGTCATTCTTGGTACCCTCCTTGTCAATTGCCATCCAGCTTCGGTTCTGTTCGATACCGGAGCATCTCACTCCTTCATCTCTGAAGACTATGCTCGTTTGCACGACATGTCATTTTGTGATATGCCAATTACACTTGAAATCCAAACTCAGGGGTCTAGATGGCAAACTACCAGAAAAAGCCATGGTAATGAAATCCTTTTGACAGACTTGTATTCCTTGCATCGCTTATAGCCCTCAAGTCTACAGATATCAACATCATCTTGGGTATGGATTGGATGAAAGCTCATTATGCCAAGATTGATTGTTACACTAGGTCTGTTCAGCTTACACACCCATCTGGCAAGATAGTCACCGTCTCCACTAGGGTTGCAAAGCGACAGCTCTATTCTCTTAATGCCAACCCTCTTCCTGACCTTGAAGATATCCCGGTAGTCCGTGACTTTCCAGATGTTTTTCCAAAGGAACTGCCAGGTATTCCACCTGACAGAGATGTAGAATTTTTCATAGATCTTATCCCAGGAACTGCTCCAATCTCGAGGAGACCTTACAAGATGGCACCCTTAGAACTAGCTGAGCTTAAGAAACAACTCGATGAATCCTTGCAAAAGGGTTTCATCTGTCCTAGTTCTTCTCCCTGGGCTTGCCCCGTTCTCTTCGTCAAGAAGAAGGATGGTACGGACCGGATGGTTGTAGATTATCGTCCCGTTAATTTGGTCACGATAAATAACAAGTATCCGCTCCCCAGGATCAATGACCTGTATGATCAGCTCGCTGGATCCTCAGTCTTTTCCAAGATGGATTTGAGGTTAGGCTACCACCAAATCAAGATCAGAAATGGGGACATTCCTAAGACGGCTTTTGTCACTCGTTGTGGCCAGTATGAGTATACTGTCATGTCCTTTGGTCTAACCAACGCTCCAGCTACATTCTCCCGCTTGATGAACTCGATCTTCATGGAGTACTTAGATAAGTTCGTCGTGGTTTACCTCAATGATATCCTTATTTACTCGAAGAACGAGGAAGAGCATGCCGAACATCTTAGACTTGTGCTAGGAAAACTCAGAGAGCACCGCCTTTATGCCAAGTTCTCCAAGT